>NC_072456.1:12910743-13210743 GCF_027596085.1 Anoplopoma fimbria | reverse complement strand
CTTTAAGATGTTACAAATATGCTGAGCAGGAAAAACTCAGCTGTAGCTCATCATAGGGATGCAAGACAATCCAGACAAGGGACAAGTGCAGACTTTGCATTTACGAGTGATTGTCTCGATTTTCTTTTAATTTGAGTCAAGTTTCTGCAATGTCAGGTTTCTGAGGGAAGCCAGCATACAAGTCTCAGGTCATGCTGGGAAACAAAATACATAGAAGCAAATATGACAACGATATCGTCAGCAGATTGTGCCGTCTGTATGTAGTCACACGCGTTATAGGAACACACACTCAAACACCATATCTTCTAATCTGTCATGTACCAATTCTTGTTTCTATCTTGTGTTTTTATCTGAATTTGTGCAGCTCTGTGAAGCACTTTGTAAAGCTACTGTGCAGAAAAGCGATTTGTAGATAAATCTGCCTTGACCCACTTTGTTTTGCTTTTTTTTTTTTTTCATTAACACTGTGCGAGCAGAGGCATTGTGGAGCAGCAGTGTATCGATATCAGGACAAATGCAATGCAATGAAAGCAGCTTGTTGGGTCAAATAGCTCTGGTAACAGGTCTAATTGAATCAGTGTCAGGTTCTCAGTGCAGGTACATCCACCACTGCAAGCAGCAGGATGGAAATCAATACGTCCTCTCTGGAACTGTGGACAGGCTAATTTCATTTAAGGCCTCTCTCTCTCTCTCTCTCTCTCACATTCTCCCTGTGTACATGTGCAGGTTAATGAAGGTCATTTTTTAATCCTATTAAAAATGAGTGTGGGTGCAATAGAGAGAAGCCTTTGTGTATATTAGCCTTCTGTTCCACAATGTTATCTTTCTAGAAATGAGTAAACAGTATCTCTTTTACAAATGATAAAAACTTTATGTGATGAATTGTAAGAAGAATATATCTATGTTTTTTTATGTAAAGCATTTTAGTTAACTTAAAGCTTCAGAATTAGAACAATAATGATAAGGAAAATGTTGTTGCCAATCAATAACTCATTCACATGGGGATATTATATTTGCTGAAATAGCTTAACTCGTAATCAGACATACTTTACACTCAGACTTTAGCAGCCTGGATTATCTAGGTCATGTGGGCACTTAAGTACATATTGTTTACTTTTCTCAAGAAATAAAGATGGATGTATATGTACCCTGAGTGTAGTCATGGATTTGGCCCAGGTCAGGGGTGTGGAGGCTCAGGGTCCTCAGAATTGGAGGTGGCCTGACCAACGAGGGGGCAGCGACTTTGTGCTGGTGTTGCTCCTCTTTTGGTTTTGGACAGCAGGAGGTGGAAGTGACACTGGATGGAGTTGGTGGAGGAGTCAGGCTCAGTGTCTGAGAAGAGAGTTACATTTCTTTAATAGACAAAAGCCACTAAATAACTTTTACTCAGTTTTTAAAGAGCTTTAGAAAAAAACATAAATCCACAGTGAGTTTGCTCCAAAGAAACACTGATGTCTTCTCACTTTAGGATCAGCTTTACAATGAGCTGGTGTCGTCTGGGTCTGGATCAAATCTGGAGGGGCGAGAGGGCTGGGAGTCGGACGCAAAGTGTTGTCGGGAGGCGATTTGTTGCTCAAGGCCCATTTCATATCACTGTAGCTGAATGTTTGATCATTTAGCAGAGCATTGAAGGGGTTGGCTTCCATACCCTGAACAACACACAGCAATAAAAAAAAAATTCAGAACTGTTTGTTCACTCTTCTGTTGTTTTCTGTTAAACAAACTTTTTATCCAATTACAGACATCTATTTTATTTAATGTATCCGATGTTGACATTGGGTGTTTGCAGTGGAAAGATAAGTGTGAACCAGCAAATCAAAATACAATAATTTGAGTTGTATTTTACAGGTAAGTTAAGATAAATATTTATATGTCAGTTAACACAATCAATGCAATAACAAGATAGTGTAGTGTCCTACAAAAACTTAAAAGCAATTCTGCAAAGACATAGAATGAAGGCAGTGGTGGTGTGAATGTGGACAAGGTCAGTGTCAGGTGTTCATACCTGGATATGGGGGCTGACCTCGTTGTCCTCAATAAACTCCAGGTCGGGCAGCTCTTCTTCTTCTGCCTGAGACATCAAAACAGTTCTCGTTTCCATCGGATTCACATTTCAATGACAAATGCAACTGTCCAGTAATCTTAAGTTGTAGTTGGTGTGCGTTGATTCATTTAATTATAACCAAACATACACTATATGCTGTAATTGTATGTTAAATTGCATATTAGGCAATATTATTGTAAGTCGTTTTAGCTGGTAAGATTGCATATGTGAACATAAAAAGGCCTGTTACTGTTACCTTGGCTTGCATAGAAGTTGTTCATTTATCGCTTTATATCCATGACAATGTTGAATCAAATATTGTTCAAAGACTGCAGGGTTTCCTGAAATGGCTGCTTCCATTCCCATCAGAGGAAATACATATTATTCAAATTAATTAAATAAAACCTTAACCTTCTGAGAAAAGATGCCCATTGTGGCTCTGCAAATGTCACATTTTTAATTATTTTGACCTTCATTTACTGCCATACATAAATATAGATGCATTACAGAAGAGATACGGTGATGATCTGTCAGACTAAGCAGGTGAAGGTGATTAATGGCTCAGGCTTACTTATGATTCACAAAGTAGTTATTAAGGCACCATCTGCTGGGGACACAGTTCATATACAACATGGCTCAAGTTAGCTTTATGCATCACATTTACCAGCTGGAATCTAATTTCAAGATCATCTCCATGTTGACGGGATACATTTCTCTCCTCAGAGGATCATTTTAGAGAGGAGCAAAGGAACACACACCACCCGGTCTGTGTAACCTTTCTAATAATCTCATTTCAGAAGGAGTGGCAAATTAATAACTTCAGTTATAATAACTTCCAGTTTTGTGCTAAACTTGACTAAACCCTCCCAAGCATGATAGAAAACAAGCATATTTCAAGTGTTGTTGTAGCTGGTTAATCAACAGGGGGGTTTTCTGTTGCCTTGTTCAATTTGTTTCCTTTATCATTTCTTTGTTCTGCCACTATTTATCAGTCTAGTTGAATAATTTTATCATCAACTTTGAATTAATATGCAAATAAATAAAACAATAACCAAAATAACTGATGATTTGTGGTCATAGACAATGACACAGTAAAATGTCCTTTCCTATATGTTCAGTTTACAGCTATCCACTCATTAACATAAGAGGGACACAATCTTGTAATCCAATATCCAACAGCTCACTGATTGGCTGTCATCTTATTTATTGGCCAACAACAAGCTGTGACCTTCTCAACAGAGTGACTGACTATACATTAAGGGGCATTCAGCAAAAGGATGTGTGTGTGTGTGTGTGTGTGTGTGTGTGTGTGTGTGTGTGTGTGTGTGTGTGTGTGTGTGTGTGTGTGTGTGTGTGTGTGTGTGTGTGTGTGTGTGTGTGGAGGGTGCGTGGTGCTGCAGTGTGCCTGCAGCAGTGACAGCATGGCTGGTAGGATAAGAGCTATGGACAGCAGAGAATAAAAGCTTTACAGCAGCATTAAAAGATTGGGTGAGAAAAGGGAAGTGAAAGGGGGAGGGAGAGAAAAGACAAAGAGAGTGCTCTCATAGATAAGAAACAATTGAGACGTAAAGCTGCAAATCCACCACAAATATCCAAGTAACCCAGTATTGGCTAAACTATTGTTTAGTTCGGATGTACTGCAACCTCAAAGATTTTTTACATACAACAGCAAAAGCTAGCTGTGTGTGTTTGTGTGGCCGTGTTTTACCCGTCTTGTGGGGACATAAATCTGATTACATTGTAACACTGTGGGGACTTGGCCTCTTGATGCAAGTCCCCATTACATAAAGCATGATATTTTATGGTGAAGTCTTGGTTTAAGGTAAGGGTATGATTAGATTTAGGTTTTGGTTTATGGTTAGGTAAGGGTTAAGCTTAGGGTTAAGGTTAGTGTTATATTAGGCTGGGTATGGTTAGGGCAAGTCGCCAGGAAATCAATTTAAGACAATGTAATGGCCCCAACGATCATTAAAAAAACACGACTGCGCGCGCTTGTGTTTCTGGGTGCGTTTTACCCGTCTTGTGGAAACATAAATCGGATTTCAGAGTCACACTGTGGGGACTGTCACACTGTGGGGACACTGTGGGGACCATTACATTTTATGGTTAAGTCTTGGTTTAAAGTGAGGCTAAGATTATGTTTGGATTAAGGTTTGTGTTTAGGTTTGTGTTTTGGTTTAGGTTAGGGTAAGGGTTAGGCTTAGGCTGGGTATGGTAAGTCGCCAGGAAACTAATGTAAGATAATGTATTTTCGTGAAAACACGACTTGTGTGTGTGGTTGTTTGTGCGTGTGTGGCATACCTTCGGTGAAGCTGACATGGACTGTTCAGGTATGTTTGCCCGCTTTGGTGAAAAAGTAACTTCTGGCAGGTCAACCATTCCTTCCCCCATGTAGAGACTCACTGGGCAGACATGGACACACAGCTAAATAAAAAAAAAACAGCACAAAATATTTAGAAATGGTTGTATGGATCAGGTTTGAATATACATCAACATAAACAAACATTAGTTCAGTACTCATACAATGGCCAGATAAGCAATGTTTTGTAGTCAAGCAGCACGATAGCTTGGAATGAACTCATAACTAACTTGCATCAATAGTATTTATGATGCCATCCATTATAAGCAGGTACACAGGTAATACACTGATTTAGTACAGCGGCTTAACTACATACATTGACATTTAAGGGGTGCATGTATATATTTAATATATTTTCAAAAGACATATACATCTGCCAGCCAGTCAGATATATAGTCTGATATTTATCATGACCATGGTAGAAATAAGTCTTTTTGTGTGCGTGGCTTACTGCTGCACTGGCTGCAGGGCTGCAGGCTGTCCCGTGGCCCTGGCTCAGCAGGACAGTGTGGATGTAGATGTCCTGATCAGTATGTGTGTCACACAGGTAGAGCTGAAGCACATCTGCAGTGTAACAATCCAAAGCGCCCACCAGGGTGCGATCGGAGCACAGCTTCTGGAAAGAAGCCCCGGCCTCAGCGGTCCAGCTGCCCTGCAAGAGGCAAACCACAACACTCTCACTCATAAAAGTCCATGTAACAAAACATTCTGTCTGCAGATTGACAGTTTGAATTTACTCACAGGAGCAAGATGAAAGTATAAAACAATTACACATTATACTTTTTTACAACAATATAGCACCCAACCATTGTTAAGTGCTTGTATTATTTTCTTATGGAACATTTGAACAAAAATGATCATGAAGCTGTTGGAAGGGCCAGGTAAAGGCAAAGGCAAGTATATACTATATATATAAACTCATCACTGTCTATAGTACCAATACAGGATGGATGCAAGATACAGATGACCACTGTGTTACTAACTAGATGATGGTGCTTTAAGATTTGTAACGTAAATATGCTATCAGACTTACAGTGGTGGGTTTAATTCCAGCGAGTGATGACAGAACAGCTTGTGCCGGAAGAACCGAATAACAACACCTGAGGAAACAGAGATGAACAGTGGAGACAGCAGCAAAGCAAAAATAATTATTAGCTGAGTAGCAGTAGTGGTATTTGGATTGTTTAAGTGCTTATATGTTGGGATGTCCCTACTTGAGGAACATGAGGTTGGCTCTCTGTACCACGGTCATATCACCAAAGTCGACGTAGTACACCTCGACCTCAGTGGGGCTGATGATCTGATGGATCACCACCCGGTAGAACCACATTCCTTTGGGTGAAGAACAGCAGACTTGACCCGGTCGGACAAATTGCTCAGGGAGACGGTAACGCTCCGACACTTCTGGACAGGTGTAGCATCGTCTATAGGCGACAGAGGAAGAGAGAAAAAAAACACAGGATGTCATTGTTCATATAGAAGTATCGGGAAGCTTGAAATGCAAAATGTTTATATTGAGCAGTGTTGCTTAAATTTTATGATTTTTTTTACAACATATTTTTGTGATTTAAAAAAAAGAGTTAATATTTAAATATTTAACACTCCCAGCTCCAACTTTACATTTGCTGAAAAAAAACAACAATATACAATATATAGACTGATACAAAAATAACCCCTCTAAAACATCACTCATGACCCACTAGAAGTATGTGGTGGTTTCTGTTTCTGCAGAGACCCAGCCCTCTACCTGTTTTCCTCTTATTTTACTGTGTTTGGGACTCCTCTGGTTATCAGAATAGAGCATCTGGACCCCACGTGGGGCTTTAACACCCAGCCAATAAGCAGGTTGTGCATTACGTTCCCATTCCCGGGTCAAACACCACAGAATAACAGGGTGGAGTGTTAGGTATTTTATGGAGATATTTTAACTGCCCATCAGATCGACAGAGTGACAGGCTGAAGGATGAAATGGTAAATACATTATGCATTATATTAATGAATATACTGCAATTCCAAAAGGGACCCCTAATTTTCCAATAAGTACCGGAATGTGTTGGTACATAATTGTAGCTTATCCACCACCTCATCTCAATCATCATGTCCTCCATAGCGCGGGCCTCCTCACTCTCGCTGAAGCAGATGTAGAAATGTCCAGGCGACTCCACCTTTTCCACCAGTACTTCTACCAGCTCTCGAGCAGCACGGCGTGTCGGCGGTTTGAGACGTTGACTCTGCAGGGCGTCCAGAGGCACCGCAGGGCTGCAATGCACCTGAATGGCAGGGCATATCCGAGTCATCTATAGGCGGACAGATCAAATAGTGGTAGAAGAGTGGTAAGAGGTACACAGCAGTGTTACTCTATGTTCAGTATTATTCTTTAGCACTTTAAGAAAGTAACAACAGGTTTCAGAGTTGTCTAACCTACATATATGGACACAATGAACATTTAACACAGGGAATGGCCCCAGAAAATGGGGCATTGACACCTGCTCTTTAAATGCAGTGAAAATTCATGATAATCCCTAATATCACACCATGTGATGTTCTGATTACTTGATCAAATCTTTATTCAGAGCTCTATTTTTATGATTGTTCTCTAAGCCTAGCAACATAAAACAACATGATGAACTAGATATTGCCAAACCATTTCATGGGTCTTGGAATTGTTACTGGTCTCCAGCATCATATTCTCATCATCTGCTGTGACTTTCTCATCGTCTCCTTCCAGTTTGCCTTCCCACGGAGACTCGCCCCAGTCGATACAGTAGCTCATAACTGGCAGCTTCTGACTGGCACCAACACACTCAGTCACCTTTGAGTCTGCAAAACAAAAACAAAAACACATTTCCTGATTAGCTGAAAGCTAAGCTAGTATGCTTTGTCACATGATATCCTAGACACTACCATTCATTACAGCATGTCATTGATTAGGGAAGTATTGATTGCAGAAACAAACACAAAATGTTGTCCTAGTGCGACACTGGTAGCCTCCATACATAATATCTATATTTACAACAACATTAACCGATACCACTAAGTGTTAACACCAAATTCATTGTCTTAGGTCCAATATTTTTCACCATTTTTCAAGCCAGCTTTATTCCATGCCTTATGAAGTAATCATAGGGATATTGGCGGCTTGTTTGTGAAACACATACCCACCTGATTGTGTATTGCCACTGTCCTTTATGTCCATGACTATCCAGTGTTGCCCAGTTTCACTCACTACTGGTTTCAGGTGGAAGGTGTCACTCATGGCACTGACCAGTTCGGTGACACTGACAAAGCCGCTCTGTTGCAGCGGGAATTCCTCACCATAAAGCCTCTGAGAAGCAAAAAAACATCTTTCGTTATCATCAACTTAATCCAGTTCTTCACATGAATGAGTTCTGAAGCTCCCAACCCAATTACCAATTTGTCTTAAATTCTCATGTGGCACTATGAAGGTAAAGAGGAGAACTGTATGGCTATCTTTTTTATTTTTTACCTTGTACTCAGCCGGCAGATCGTGCACCGATAATCCACCACTGGTCTGACCTACAACCTGCAGAGAGTCATGAACATATGAATGACAATAAAAAATCCCAGCCATGAAAGCAAAGCAAATTAAAAGCTTGGAGTCATTAGTGACACCAAGACATCTGCTTAGAAACTAGTAGTAATTCTGACCTCTCGTAGCTTGTCCTTCAGCTCCGGACTAATGGTGCCAGCGACTCCATTCTCCATGATTCGCTGGCAAAGCTCCTCCTCCAGCTGACATAGAATTCAAGTAGAAATACTAAAGATACTGCAGTAATATTGATTAATCCAGGAATACTGGATAAATACACCCCTTTAAATAGCTGTGTGTGGTCTCTTATCTCCCCTTTCCAAGTTCATGTCTAATGTCTTGTTCTAATAAACAAGATGCAGGTGCAGGTACCACGCCTTCTTACCTCAAGGACCCGTTTCTGAAAGAGCTGACCTTCCTGACATTGCTCTGGGTTTGCTTCCTGGTTCTTCTCAACTACCTGTGGCTTGTGGCTTGTGGCTTTATGGACAGGGCCCAAGGTAGTCTCAATGGCGGGCTGGTTCAGAGGACTTTGCTTCACTGGGACTTTGGTTGGAATAAACCACAAAAAGGTAATTTAATTTAAATTTAATGGGTGCTAAAGATAACATCAACGCTACAAATATGAAACCCCTGCTCAATGGTTTTCAGTGCGTTAGTGTGACATTACTGACGTAATAACCCCAATTAACAAACCAAAAATGAACAACTTCTAGCAAGATGTTCAAAATGTGTTAATGCTTCACCTGAGGTTTTTGTTGGTGTCTGAGTTATGGGGTCTGGCACTTTGGAGGCTGTCTTGACAGTTCTAGGAAATTCTGACTTTATGGGTGAAGTCCTTGGTGAGCTTGTCGGTCTGAACAGCGGCCTGGGCAGCATATGTTCCCTCAAGGTCAGAACTGATCCCAGCCTGCTCTGCTGAATAACGACTAGGTCCGCCACTGCCTCCAGCATCTCTCCAGTGGAGTAGAAGCCGTAGTTGTGGACACGCAGCGGTTGGCCGAAGCAGCGCAGGAAGCTGGCCTCCAGGTCAGACAACCTGAGTGAACCCTGGGAGAGCGGCCGCAACGTCACAAGAAACAAAGCTAAATGCTTTCGTTAGAAAAAATTTACATTTTGAAACTACTTCTCTGATCTAGTCGGGTGTGTTTCAATATTGAAATGCAAAGGTAACGTTTACAGTTTAGACATCATTAGTCAAGAAAAAGCTAAACTTAAGTCATACCTGGGAGAGCAGTATGCGGAGCTGTGCCCTGAGCTGGGCAGGGACAGCGAGAGGAGCTCGACCTCGTCTGGGGAGGACCACAGCAGAGGACGGGTAACAGTAGCGGGGCGAGAAGTAGCTGACACCTCCCCTCCTGGGCTTCTTGATGGACTTAGACGTGCGCTGCTTAGCTACTAGCTCCTCAATGTTTCGGGTGGATTCGTCGCCAACAGCTGTGTGAAAGGTGACAGCATGAAGTATAGGAACTTGTTCAGACTTTTGATAGGTAAATGTTTGAGAGGACATGCATCCATAAACCATGCTGTGCTACAGTTATTGTTTTTTTTCGCAATGCTGTATTGAAACAGTGTTCAAATAACGTGGTCCAATGAAAAAGGACGTTACCCTTTAAAAATGTGCTGCCATCTACCCTGTAGTTAACAGACACCACATCAGGCATCTCCTTCACCATATCCATGATGTGTCTGAAGCCCAGGAGTTTCAGTGGCATGGGGTGCCCCAACATGGCCACATAGTCTCGCCTGAGCTGATCGGCGTCCAAGCCTATCTTTGATGAAATGAGCAAGGAACGAACATCCTTCTTCAGCTTTGCCAAAACCTCCTCCTGGTTCATCTTGCCTGTTGTCATCTGGGGAAGACAAAGACAGCAAGACAGATGCAACAAAACAGAACATCACAGCACAACTTGAATCAAAGCAGGTGTTTTGGAAGTACACCAGAAGAGAAATGCACAGCCCATAATGCTGTAATATAGCTACAAATGTATTTATTGCTTTGAAACAATATTATATTACATTTTTCTAAACACAGAATTATATGGTCGAATTTTGCACAGCGAATCATCTATTATATATAAAAAAAGAAATAAAAAAAGAAAACACAATTTGATGTCATGGCGCTAATTGAACCTATTCGGCCATCTTTAAGAGTGACGTCACACCTCTGCAGCAGCATGCTTGTTTCTTGTAACTGTCATTGCAGGTGCAATAAACCTTCTTGAGGTCTCGTTCGAATTGTTCCAAAAATATTGTGGACAACTTACCCAAAATATTCAATATGTAGCTTATGTCGCCCATGCACGATACCTGGACCTTTCGTTTCCTGACCGTGCACACTCTCCACACACTCTCCACACACACACACCTGTAGCTAACAGACCACCATCCACGTTGTTGGATAACAGCGCAAAGCTGCAAAAACAACCTGTTCAAAGATACCTTCAAATAACTAAAAACACAAAGCCGTTGTTGCTCAATTAAAAGATTGCCACGCAAACTCTTACAGTCGCGTTGCCGTGGCAGAGCTGCGCAAACAAAGATCGTCTATTGCGAAAGAAATGATGACTAACGTTAAAAAAAACAAAAGAAAACAACCACACAACTCGTGCACTGTGGCTTGTTTTGGGATCAGTACGGTACAACTATGTATTGGAGCTCGATGACACGGTTAAGATTGTAATTTCAGTATTTTCACGCATTGATCTTAAGGCTTAACAAAGGGATTTTACTGCTCTGTTTCCTTTGAAGAAGCAGGAGTGCTCACTATTGCTTGAGAAGTGAAAATGTAGTGGAATTAAAAGTACATCATTGCCCTCTGAAATTAAGTATAAAGTAGCATAAAACTGAAAAAGTACATCAAGGTTGCATTCAAGTACACTACCTTTACTCATTATATTGTCGCTTACAGTTTAATTAAGGATCTATCAGGGAGTATACTGTGTGTCTTGCCCTGTAAAAACAGAGAAAAACCTACATCAGCTCTTGGGAAAGGAGAGACCTGAGTGTGCACATTTTCAAATGAAGACACTGTGACTCCCTCAGCTCCACCGACACAATTTCTCCCAGTAATTAACTTTGAATAGCTTTGGCTATACAAGGGAAGAGGCATAATCCAAACAAATGCACCCAGTGACACAAAGATTAAGAGGTTTTAATGCAATTAGTGTGCCTGTTTTATATTGTATATGACATTCACTCAAGTAGCATGTTCTTTGCATGATTTAATGGCATAAAAGTAAACTTTTCCCATCAGGACAGCCACTGGCATGCGCCTCCACTGACTTTCCAAAGCAATGTTGTCAGTTATTTTAATGAGCCATGCATACCATCAGTACAGAATGTATAGTAGTTTTGCTGGGAAATGTGAGAATGCATAGGAATTTTGTTGTTATTCATGATATTTCTGTGACAGAATCAAAGGCTTCCAAGCTGTAACAGCTAAAAAAAACACCCGAGTGAGTTAAGAGAACAAAAAAAAATTGATATTGTTGTTAGAGCTTCTGATGAAAATGAGCAAAGAATTATACTAATAAATAAACAGAATATTGCTGAAATAAACTCATCCAGCAATCCCTTGATGTTTTGAGTTTATGTCTGATAAGGCCTTTCTGAATCTGGGAGAAAAGAGGAAGAGATATGTTTGCAGATCAGGAGATGACCTGTACATGAAAAACTTATCATTTCTATCGTATCTTGACATTTTCCCACATTATTATCCTTACTTAACGTTTGGTTTGCTGCTTTGACAACATAAAGCCTATTGAATATCATGCTCACAAAAGTTCACTGACCTGAAATGATATGTAAAACAGAGAAGGTGGTGGGTGTCACTCCCACTGCTGTCCTACTCCCTAGTTCAAACAGTCCGCCTAATTAACCATCCATGAAGTCTGTGTGATTACCACAGTAGACAGCAGCACCACTGACTCCAGCTACAGACCTCAAGCCAGAGGAGACAACTCACAGCAGTGAAAACCCCTATATTTATCAGTTCTCTCTGCTTTCACCCAAAAAGAAAAAACATCCACTAACCCTTCCAGCAGAAACATCCCAGCAGCCATCACTCCCATGCTCTTCACTGCAGAGCCTCCGGCAAGTATGGAGAAGTCCTCCAATGTCCAGCCCGGACTCCCGTCGAGATCCAGAACGACGCCCAGGAGGGAGAGGGAGAGCGGAGCCTCTGTACCTCCCAGAAGTCACAGACAAAGGCCATCGAAGGCAGGTCGCGATCCCGGAGCATCATCGGTGAGGAAAGAGAGGCTGCAGAAGGAGAAGCTAGAGACAAATGAGGTGAAGGTGGAGCTGGAGACAGAAGTGAAGGTGAGATCCACTGTGGTGGACATAGACAGTGTGAGAGACAATGAGGTCAAGGAGGAGAACCTGGGACTCCTGGAAGCAGCAGAGCAGGAGGAGGGTAAGTCAAAGTCTGAAGAAAAGCCTGGCACATTTTATATGCAGTTGGGAAAAGGTTTATTCGTGAGGATGAATACATATTTAATTGTGTGATTTAAAAATGTATTTATTGAATTTCTTGAAGCGTACATTCTGGAAACGCAATCACAGATCAAATATATAGTATTCTGAATTCAAGAATGTAATGATACAAATAAATTAAAATTTTATTTTAACTTTGCAATAACATCATCCTTCTTCGTATTGAGAAATCATTACTAAAGAAAAAGTCTTGGGAAATCTTTTCGAGCTTGAAAATTGCAAAATGACTATTAATTATCTTTAATTGGAGTATCTTGGTTGGGTTTCTTCAAACAAAGTGTGAATGTGGATCTCTGCAGGTCTGAAGCGCAAGAACCTGGGAGTGTTTGAGTGGCTGCTGATGGTCTTCGTCTTTGCTCTGGTTCTCCTGGTCCTCCCTCTTTCCATTTGGTTCTGTGTCAAAGTACGAAATACACCACAGACCGCGCAGAAACCGAACACATGTACAATAATCCTATTTAAAAACCAGTGTGATTTATTCAACAGAAATTATGCAAAACAAACAAGACACATGCAGTTTGTAATGGAGACATTAAAGGGTGAATAATATCACCATTCATGTTTATTTTGAGTCTCTTTATGGTGAAAAAGCTGTTTCCAGCTTTTCAACCTCGACAAAAAGTAAAATATTTGGAGAAATTTGTGATTATTGGGGATTTTTTTAAGCATGACAATGGAATATTTCAGAGAGTTAGCATTTTCACCTTATAGACATTGTTTTATTATTAATACAATGTTCTAGAGTTCACAGCCATCAGAAGAAAAATGTGTCAATGTTTTAATACTTTCTGACTCCATTGTTATTGTACAAAAGTATTGTATAAACACTGGCCTTCTTGTCAATTAGACCAGTATAAGCTGGTCCAATTGACGTACTTGACTTGTAAGTCACTGCAGCCATCACTGTCTTCCTTTTTACATGGACTGACGGATGTCTGTCATTTCCATTGACAGATAGTGAGGGAGCATGAGAGAGCTGTGATCTTCAGACTGGGTCACCTACTGCGTGGAAGACCCAGAGGACCAGGTTGTCACCAATTACTGTACTTCAGTTTATGCAACACAGTTGACTTGTCATTTCTGAGGATGTGTCAGTGTTTGAATTACTTGTAGGTTGGTTTGCTTCTGATAATACAGCTACATTGTGTTAAGTTTGGACCCTCAATTAGTTAACATTTTTTAGTCATCATCATCCCTTCTCCTTCCTCTCTCCAGGCCTTCTCTTCTACCTTCCACTCCTTGATGTGTGTCACAAGGTTGACATTCGACTGACAATGCTGAAGGTTCCTCCTCACACGGTACAGAACAATTCCCATTAAGCTCCATATCTAAAAATGATTACAGTACAGTATATGCACTTTGGTTTCCCTGAAATCTTTCATAGTCCATAAAGAGATCAGACTTATTTGTCACTTACTGTTAAATTGCATTTGCTACTTTAACTAAACTTCACAGAAGTTAACAATAAAGCAGGATTCCATCTCTGTTACACAGTATTTCTCAACCTTTTGGGATGATGAGTAAACAAAGTGCTCCCCGCTGAATAAATTAAGTAGACAGAGATGATGATTTAATGTCATTAGACTGCTGACTTCTCATACGTCTGTATGCAGGTGGTGACAAAGGACTTGGTGAGGCCGGAGCTGAGTGCAGTGTGTTATTACCAGATAGAGAATGTGGCTTTGTGCAGCGCAGCTCTGTCCAGTCTGACCACAGTGCTGCAGACTCTGGTCCAGGCAGCGGTCAGAGACATTCTCGCCCAACACACATTCAGCCACATCCTGCTGAACAGGAGGAAGATCGGACAGCAGATACAAGCAGCTGTTGACTCTGTCGCTTGCCGCTGGGGCATCAAGGTGGAGAGAGCAGACATGTAAGACTGAAGATAAAGAAAGAAAATCTGTTGTAATTAACCTTCGTTGGCAGTATCTTTCTCAGTTAGAGAGTTTCATAGGAAGCAAAGACTTAAAAATCACAAAACACATTACATCCTGTGGTAGCAATGCATTCTGGTCTACCTCATGTTACTGTGGGTGTAGAGTCTGGTCTTAACGCGCCCCCTACTCTGGGTGACCTGTGTTGATTGTAGCTCTTGCAGGGACAGGCAGCAACACCTTATATTAACGGCTGATCTATGTATAACGGGAATCAATTTGGACATTACAAAGGGTTAGCCGGGTTTCAGAAATAAATGCATCACTTTCTGTGAAGTTTTTCCTCTGAAAGCTTTGATTTTTCCAGGTAAACCACAAAGAGGAATGTAGAGATTTGTAGCGTACTGTGATCTTCCTGCTGACCAGGCTTGTGTTTGATTTCCTGTCAGAGACGAGCTCAGTTTTCCGGTGGAGTTACAGCAGAGTCTGGCTGCCGAGGCTGCAGCCAAGAGACAACACCAAGTCAGAGTGAGGAACTACACAAGCCTTTTATAAAAAAAATGTTCTATATTTTAAGGCCTGCTTTTGCATATTATGTGTTTATGTTCATCGATTTCCTTTTATTTATTTTTGGTCAAATATGGCATTTGACTAAAGATTAATCTAACTCGGGAATTTTATTATTATCAGCATTTAAAAAAAAACTGTAGAAATACACAAAAATACCTCTATGTTTACAGTTAGAACATGTCTAACTTTGGCCGATCCTTGTGGTAGTAAAAAGACAGTAGTAGCTGACATCAAAGAATTATAGTGGCTGATCACTGTTCCGATGCCTTCAAACACTACGGTTTCTGTTTCCATTTCAAATAATTTTGCTGTTTTTCCAGCCCAGAGCACAGCCTTGGTTTAAACTGAAGTTTACCTCTGCCAGTGAGATCATTTCTGCATTCCCAGTAATATTTTTGTACAGAAAACATGTTTCCAACAGCTGTCCTTCTCTCCCCTAGGTAAAAGCAGCAGAAGAGGACAGAGATGCCTGGGAGGGGTTCAGGGCTTCTCTCCGTCTCCTCCATCCCGCCCTGGTCCTTCCCCTCCCCCAAGATCTCCTGAGCATGACCCCTGACCTCTCATGCCTACCACCCCCTCCTCCCCCTGCTGTGGAAGGAGAGGGAGGGACGACAGAGGGGGAACCAGATACAGACTCACCAATGATGTGACTGTTGTGACGTGAAAGTTTATCATTGTTGAAATGTTATATTTAATTCACCTTACAGAGGAGAGTGCGAGCCATTCTCAGCTCGTGGTAGAGTTTCAGAGTTTTGATCATGGTAAAGATAATTTAAAATAAAAGTTTCTTAATCAATGTTTTCCTTAGTGCTTTGGAATTTGAGTGGTTTACGTTGGTGAGCTTTAGCACCGAATGGTCTCAGAGCCTCTACTGTAGGTTAACTAGGTTTGTGTAACATTTTGACAATTTCCATGTAATGTCCGAACTTTAATGTAGGAGCTTTATTTTGGAAGAAAACAATAACTAACTTGTCTTTACTTAGACATATCACAAGGTTAAACAAAACCACATCAAGCAATTACATAAATGATAAAATATTAACATATACATATATTTACATATACTATATTCATTCTCATACAACAGTCTTGCTTTATGAATATTAGATAACCTCCTTATAGCGGGAATATCATTCTGTATTGTTTGCTACTTCCTTCCTAATACCTTAGGTGGGTTTCCTTTACTGGTTTTATGGATGTGGACTGTGATGGATTGCAGGCGATGAGCCTTGTTACAACACAGAAAATACATGAAACATAAAACACAAAAATAGATTTAAAAAATAGTTTACCCAACATTTAATGGAGCGTTCCATACATACATATAAAGTTGTGACACCTCCTGATCACATGTCAGATCACCGTTTCTTGGTCTTTTTGGTGCTGGTTGTTGGTTTGACTTCAGCTGCATTTTTCTTTGGAGGAGCTGGATTTGTTACTGGTAGTGGGGAGAGTGGTGGCGTTTTCTTTCTCTCTGCAACAAAAACAAACGTACTATACCACATGTACGCTTTAATCCTGTATTATTGTCTCTCTGTCTCAGTTACAAGATTAGTGAGTGTTTTGTTTAGGCGGTACCTTCATTACTTTTGGGCTCCAGACTGGGCGGACTCTGCAGTTGTCCCTCCAGGTCCTGAATCTTCTCCAACGCTGCTTGCAGGGCTTCTTCGGCCTCGAGGGCTCGCTGCTCGGCACTCTGGACACGCAGCTCTGAATCACTGACACAAACACGGGGAGAACTCTAACCTGGATGTCTTTTGCAAATCAACAGGTCAACTCTACATTTCTGGACAAACACAAACTCAGCTACTCTGTGGACATTTAACAAACTTATTTCCAAAGGCAATACAAAAGCATGGATGTTCAGCCATGGTGGTAAATGCTGCTCATGCCAACCGCCGCAGTTGTTATTTCAAACAATAAAATAAAAATAAATTCCTGTGTGGCACTATTGAGCTTATAGCTAACGAGTGCTTAAAACAGTACATGCACAAACTGGATGTTTATTGAGTGTTTTGGAGCAGTCATGAAAAAAACAGCTTGGGATTTAAGGTGAAAAACATAGATTTCCACATTAAAAGGTGACGTGTTTGATATCATGTCACAGTTTTACAAAAATGTTAAGAAAGTTAACTTACTGCAGTTCCTGCTGCAGTAATCCTACTGTGGTCAGATCACTAAAAGCTTTCTGAGCTTTATCTGTCACCGGAGACACAACCAGCTCCTCAGTCTGACAGACAGAGACAGACAGACGGATGGTCAAAGAGACAGACCGTTTGTTCAGCTCTACATACGGTGAAAGGCGTGACACACAAACATTGAAAAAGTGTGTTATTTAATGTTCTGACCCCGCTCAGGTGGACAGTGCTCTCTCCCAGCTTTGTTTGTGTAATGTTTCCATCATAGCTTATCAGCTTCACCACTGGGGTCTCAAGAACCGTTAGCTCCCCCTGCAGGACGACAACAACAACAACAACAACAACAACAACAACAACACACACTGTTATTTTTAGCAATTAAGTCTGGTTCTGTGTTCCTTTAAGAAGACCCATTTGTCCTCAGGAGTTTAATGAATTCCTTACAACTGTTCTGTCCTTAACACAATTCTACAAACTCCAAGATGCTCCAAAGCTCTATAAACGTTGCAATGAACCATGGATGTGTAATATTACTTTTCCAGATTAGATTTTTTTTAATGTTTTTTTCACTCATGTGCAGGATACCATCTAAGTACACTTGATGAAAACTATATTAATACCTGATAAACCTCTTTTTGTGTAACAAGTCCTTCAGCAGTTCCCTGTGGAGAAACAAGAGTACCATCACTGCCCTCATCGTTAGCATCATGATTATTATTAAATTGGTGACAGTTATTGAATATCTTATCTATAGCAAATTATCATTTTGAAAAATCAGGATGCATGTTATACATCAAATGGAAACCAAACAGCGACTGTCAGAAAAATACAAGTCTAAGTTAATGTCATTATCAACCTTTTAAATAGTTATACTTTATTCTCGGCCACACTATACTGCTACAAAATACTTATAGTCTAAATGGTTACAGAGTGTCATTAAGCTTTGTACTCGTACTCCACAGCTGTTAAAACGACTCACCATTCTCGGTTCTGCCTCAATCTCATCTTTGACATCACTGTGTGCTTCAGGCTCTGCTGAAACCTCTTTGTTCACCTATAAACACACACAAAACCACAAAAACATTTGTTCCTCTTCTGTGATTAGGTGATCACAATTTATTTGGGTATCTGATACCAGCATTAGATCATGACTACACTAAAACCTGATAAATGATCATTGGCAATCTCTTCTCTGAAGTCCGCTCTACTTCACTGTAGTATCATCACACTGTCAGTCAACTGACACCAGGCTTTCAAGTTTCCAATAATAAGGAGATAACTAAGTTGAAATATAATAATAAACCACAGCCATGCTTATCTTCAGCAAACATGTTTAAAGTTTTAATTCAAATTAGTTCTATCCATGGGGGTTGAATTTTAATTGACTCCTCACCAGAGTCTCCATGCTGTCTGCTGGAGAGACTGGGACATCAATGCTGGAGGCGGGGTCAGCCTGTCGGTCTTGCAGCTCTAGAGGACCACATTTTACTCCTGAGAGCAGGATTATACTGGTCTCCACCCAATCAGTGCACTCTCTCTGAGGATGGACAAGACAACAGCCCGCACAGTAAACATGGAAGTTTGTTTAGCGCATCTTCCCCTAGTCTGTAACTCCAGTATGGCTCCCTCTCCTGGAGTTTTGTAATATTTGAACACAAAGTAAAACACAACAAGCAGTTCGGTCTTATAATGGAATGTAGGTTTGGTGTATTTCTTGATTTTTCTATTGTACCTTAAGCAATTATTTCTTATGAAATGTATAAACATGTAGCCCTGATGTTACTATCAGTTATTTGCTATATATTTAATTCTGCATCACTAATTTACCTGCAGCTTTCTGCACTCATTCAGCTCATCTTCACTCTTGACTTCATGTGGGTTCTGCAGAATCTGCTCCTCCAGAATCAGTTTGCAACAGCTGGAATTAAAAACAAACATTTGCTGATTAGTAAACCCTGGAGAAAACCCCCCTGTGCTGATCCTTTCAATCTTAGAGTAACTAAACATACTTTGCCATCATTTCATTTCGGTGTGTTGTAAGTTAAAATGAAGAGTGTGAAAAGGTGAGTTTATCACCTCTTATTCAGTTCAGTACTTGTGCTAGATAAAAAAGTTGACTTATTGTACTGTGGAGAAGTTGTGAGTTATGTTGGTTAACAGCATCTGCATAACTATAAATGGTAAAAAAAAAATGGATGAAAACTTTGGGTACCTGCTGATGTATATGGAAAAAAATTTAAGTTTCTCAGTCAGCATCTTGGCATCCTCATCCAGTGTCTGTGGTGAGATGTTTTTAAAGTAGTGGTGTTCCTGTTCGTGGTTGTGGTCTTCACTATGCTCGGGTACTGTGATGAGCAACAGATCCAACATCCAGCGAGTCTGTCCCATGTGAATAGAACTGACCTGACAGGAGAGGAAATACTTAAACTCAAGATGTAACATTACAGAAAACAAACACACTAGTAACTTTGTTGAGAGGCATAGATGCAAAATGTTTGGAGGGGTTTGGTCATTCAGATGTATTGTCTGTGTAAGATCTGAGCTTCACATTCATGGAGCTGATATGTTTGTTTGTTCTACAGTGACATTGTAGTTTTTGCAACATTTGATGTACAGTTGATGAACAGTTG
This sequence comes from Anoplopoma fimbria, assembly GCF_027596085.1. Taxonomy (NCBI): domain Eukaryota; kingdom Metazoa; phylum Chordata; class Actinopteri; order Perciformes; family Anoplopomatidae; genus Anoplopoma; species Anoplopoma fimbria. Next base: position 13,191,081 of record NC_072456.1, on the reverse strand, counting down.
ATTAAACCTGTTTGGTACTGACCTCCTCCCTGAGTTTGTGGTTCTCACTTTCAGTGAAGTTGGACAGGCCGGTTACGAACTCCTGCACTTTGTCTAATGCCTTTTCTGTCTCTGTACTGTTCGAACACACAAACACATGCAACAGGAAAAATAAGTATTTATATTTCAGTGTCAAATTGTATCTTTTTTCGATGTGCTCATTAAAATTGTCTTTCAAAACCATTTTATTACCAGCAATGAATAAAACGTGTTTAAACAACAAAAAGAGCCTTAGCTTGTCCAAGGAACTATACATTTTCTCACAAGTGATTCATAAACACATAAAGAATACCACATTTATTGTACTGAAGAACATCCAAAAGTCACCTTTTTGGAGCAAATTCAAAAACCTATTTTCAAAATTTTGATAAATGAGGCATCTTGAGCATTATTAATAAATCCATTGTTTAAACCAAACTTACAATATGTCTGGCTTATTGTTGTCCTTTTCGTTCTCTGTTTGCTTGCTTGAGACGTTCTGAAAAGCTTTTTCAGCCAAACTCTTCCAGTTTCCCAGGGCCTTCTCCAGCTTCAGCCAGTCAGAAACCGACATAATTTCTGGTCGGCCAATCACTGCACGAAGCTTGGAATCCTGGGACTCCATCGACCCGAGCAGTGACATGATCTGTCCGTGGATCCCTGAAACAGCATGGCCGGAATCAGTTTCAACACTTAAGTTCATATCTTAAGGACCGTATCGTATCCCTAAATAAGACCCACTAAAAAATCAAGAAAAACAAGAAAGATATATGAGACAGATATATGAAGATTCTGTGACGATAGCTTGTGTGTGTATGTGTGTCAGCAGCACACCGTGATACTCACCAAGGTCCTGATTTTGCACCTATCAGCAGTTCTGTTTGTTTACAGATATATCCATTTGAAAGCAAAAACTAAATAAGTGCCAGGTGAATGTGTATACTTTACTTACCCGTATGTAGGCCTTACAAATCATAGTTACTAGCTTATTTTGAACTATTCAAAATTGTGTTTCTATCAGCCCTCACCATTTGCTCCACTGACTCTGGTGTCCAGCTGTTTCAGGAGCTGAGATAGCACCTTGTCCAGCTCTCTTAGGGCATGTTGGCCTCCAAGGGGTTCACCATCAGGAGAAGGATGTCTTCTGAACAGCTCAAGGCTCATATTCAGCCGTCTTTCCTGGACACGGGCGAGCTCGCCCAGTGTCTGCTGGGAGCAAAGCAGCTTTTCACCTTGATAGCTGTCGCACTGGAGGGCCAATGTCTGCAGAGAAACAGAACACAGAGGAGGACTTTAGGATAAGAAAATTAAACCTTGCTGTTGACTAGACATACTGTATGACCCAAATGTCAACACATACACTTGATAATTGAAATATAATCTAAAAGAAAGATTGCAAAATGGCATCTACTTTACGAGGCAGAAATATGCGCATGTTTTAAAAATTGCTTTCCTGATCTAGGACAACATCAAGCCAAGTCTTAAAAAAAATACATAGACAGATAGATAACAACAATGACCACAAAAATGAAAGACAGAGTAAGTAAATGTACTGTCTTACAATTGACCAGTCCTTCAAATCTGCATGAAACTTTTCCAAAGAAGCTTTCTCATATTTTGGTTGAGGACACCTTGAAAGAAAGTAAGAGCATGTTTGGCAGAATAAACACACATTTTCATTTCCTCTTCCTGATCATAGACACTTTACCGGGCAGTAAGTAGGTTATTATAGCTTTCAAGAAAACTATAATAACCTACTTTCTTTAAAATAAAGGATAATCATGAAACCTTGCATAATCTCCCTGGGTATCTTAGCTTGTCCTTACTTGCTCTGCGTGGTGCAGAAGGCGAGCCACTTGGCGATGCCTTGCTGGATTGCACTGATCTGTTCACACTGAGCATACTCAGTCTTCTTCAGCTGGGACATGAAAGCAGTCAGCTGCTCTTTCCAGTAGTCAGTGAGCTCCATGAGGATAGTCAGGTCATCTGTGTCCTACAGCGGGATGGTGACTATCATAGTTAGAGTGTAATTGAACCACCAGGGAAGTTTCCAGAAAATCATCTGATGCATTTGGTGTTTTTACCATGAGCAAAACAGAAAGCGTTAAGAAATAGGAACTGCATTGTTACCTTCAAAGTGAGGCAAAGGCTGCAGTGCTCAGCTGTCTTGAACCAGCTCTGCGCGATGATATGCAGCCGACTGATCAGCTGCAGCTTCTTCATACTGATCACCTGACAATCACAGAGACATGTCATCCTTACAACCCAAAACTTATAGTGAGCAACAAAGTGGGCCATAGCTATTTATATAGTGAAACAATCCACAAATTATATTTTTCATTACATCTTATTGTGCTCGCAATCAGTTGATGTATTATCTATTCAGCATAACAGCACATCAAAACAACAAAGAACTAACACATGATATGAGTCCAATTGAAGGAAAAAAAACTAGATCATAGCTCCCACACCTTGAGGGCGAGGCAGAAGGTGAGCTGGCTCCAGGAGTCTCTCTCCTCAGTCATCTGGAGCAGCTGAGCCTCGAGGCGACCCCTCTGCATCTCATACAGTTCGTGGTAACCCTGCACCACACTGAGAAGAGCACATAGACTATTTAAAAAATGCTCTGCAGGAAATTTTGTTTTTTTGCAACTTAAAACACTAATTCGAGTTTCTACTTTTTTACATTTTTGGAAGTTATAATTAAAGATACAGTAAAGGCTGCTGTGTGCATTCCAACAAGATACACTGATAGCAGTACCTGGTATCTAATACATGTTTAAGTAATTGCTTATACAGTGTTACTCTTCACTGTAGTTTTTTGCCATTTTTTGTTCAAGGCACAAATAAATCTCTTTATGAGTCTCTTGAAATAAATCACTCATATCAACCCGATAAATAAGCTTCATATTAATCACGCTGGTCAATTTTGGAATGCATCAACTTGATTAAAATGTGTTTTTGGACTAAATGAACAGTGGTTGAATTCATACTGTACGTGGGACTGACTCTGAGTTGGTGTGAGTCTGCTCGATAGCCCCAGCCAGCTGTGTGTGAGCGCACTCTGCCTGCTGGGAAACAAAGGAATCATGGTCTCTCATTCTGCAGAGCTCCCTGTGAAGAGAATTCAAACCCATAAACACATTTAAAGAAATATTTGCAAACATATTTTGTATATTCACACATTATAATGAGTGCTATCTTTTTTATTTTTTGCATTTATTATTTAGTCTTTGAATAGAATCACTCTTTGAACACGTTCCAGTGCTTAACATGAACCAGCAGCCTGGGGCCTGACCTACGTACGTGTTGAGCTGCTGTATTGATGTCTTGATACGATAGATCTCCTCAGTGAGCCGGCGGTCCAGAGCTCGCTGTGCCACTCCCTCGGTGTGCAGAGCCTTCAGTCGGCTGGGGATTCGCTCGAGCAGGGACTGGTAGCGCTGTCTGGACACAAAAACACGAGAGCTGCTGTGCAAAAGAGCTTCTTGGGGTCATTGCTGGAAAAGATTTTCTGAAAATCTCCGAAACTATTCGTCAAAATGTGTTTCAGAATCAACTTAAGGTAACAAAAAAGGTAAAACAGTTGCAGATTGATGATTTAGATCCATTTTTCCATAATCTGGTGTAAAGGCTCATGAAACTCCCTCAAAAGTGTTGCACTATTTAAATGCCTTCCTAGTGTATTGGCTGCTAACCTGAGTTTGGCGAGTAGCTGCCCTCTTTCAGCACAGCCCACGCTGACCTGCCGAATCAGTTCATGGAAAACAATGTTGTAGATGTTCTGCTCAACCTGCACCAGCTCCAGCAGACCCTCCATCTGTAAGACATTTCATTGCATTCTAATATGTATAGCTGGCTATACTAGAAGAAAAATCTCAGAGCAAATTTGTTTTTCATATAAAGCTTTTACATTATTAAAGGAAGATTTCGCACACTCAGTAAATTGGCACTCCAAATCCAACTCAGTACACTCTAACTCCTGTATAAAAGTAGCCCAAAAGCCGAATGTTGCTTAGTACGTATATTCTATACATATTCTATGTAAATACAGAAAAATGCAACACAGCACTAGTGTCAGCCATAGAGACACAGAGCAGCCCGTGTACTTCCTGCTTGTCTGTCTGCCTACCTGGGAGAGTTCTGTCAGCTCGTCAATCTGCTGATCCACTCCGGCCTTCTCCAGCATGTCATCCATCATCCTCATCAACTGGATCACTTCCAGTCTGCCACTGGGCCTCCTGGACACACAGAACATACACACATCCCTTATCTTACCAGCACTTTGCCTACCTTGAGGTACACCGTACTATTACCATTACCACCATTACTCATTTAGACAACAAATCTCCCAGTGAAGTCTACTTGACTGAAATGTATCTGTAAATTAGACAAATTCATATTTTTGAACTCACAATGAAGGGAAGACCCGTAGCTTCTGCTCCTCATCTTGCAGCTGCACTGTGAACGCACTAAGAAGAAAAGCACCATAAGAGCTTTTTATATTCCAAAAATAAAATGAGGGTACACATAAGAAAGCGGACTCACTCCTCAAAGAACTCAAGGCCATGCAGCCCTTTGTTTCTCACAATGTGATATTCTTCCGGGATCAGACTTTCTGAGACACTCAAGTTCTGAAAGACAGAGTTGCTGTGGTTATCACCTCACACTTCAAACTTGTATACATATATAGATATATGGCAATAAAGGTGAATTTTTACTGTAAAACCTATTACTACTGAATATGAAAATTTAATTTGAATTCCTTTCTTAACTTTTACTTTTTACTAATTTATGTTATTTTTTACTACAATTGCAAGACAAAAAACAGAAATAAACAGAATATAATAAATTGTTCTCAAAACTTTTAACACTGTTCTAAATGTACAGACACACTGTAGTTTGAGTCCGCATGGTTTCCCTTTATGCGTTTCTACTTTTTTTCCCTTTTTCGGCTTTTGGGTGACTGAACAATTAAGTACTGTGGTTGCTGAGCTGGGTTATCTTGCTTATTTGCTTATTTTTCACAACTGGTTGATTTTGTTATATTGTAAAGTACTGCTTAAATGTTGCGTTGTACCACACATGCCGCTCAGAAAGAAACTATCTGGAAGGTTATAATAAATAAAAAAATACAAATTTCAGCTCATTCTAAGGCCTTTCATATTTTTGCCATGAAGGGTTAAAAGGCCAGAAAGTAAAACGTGTCACCCGAGACAGTTTACCTGTGTGTCTCCAATGCCACTTCTGTCAGTCACTGGTGGGAGGGGGGTCGTCTTCTTCTGGGTTACCATAGCGTCACACAGGAAGGAAATATCCCTGTATGGATATCATCCAAACAGAAGAGAAAAATAAAAGAACAAGCACATCTAGTCGCTTAGGTTATCTGCAGATTGCAGAAAGCTACATTTGAGACCCTTTGAGACATCTAATGTTGCCCTGATTATAGAGCATTAATATAATTATCTGATTACAGAGAACTATTCAGACAGAACCTAAAATCAGTTGGGCTTTGTTATGTGTCCAGTTATGAAAATGCTAAATCAAACCCAAGCTGGGTTTGTATAATTCATGTATTAGTGTCAAGTGTTGACATGCATATTGCATTAATGATTGTGATACAGTATATCCATGTAACGTTTTATTAGATGACAAACCAACACAGTTTGATATCAATTTCAAATTAAATCTTTGGATAAACTTCATAGTTGCAACAACAGCATTGTTTTGTTGGTCCAGCTGACCTGCCTGCTCCAGTCACGGACGTTGGCTGCTCCAGAAAGAATTGGTATTTCTTGCGTCCGAGCTGGTGATGCCAGACTGCATCCGGCCGTCTGATTCCACAGCCCTGTATACAGAGTCATCTTAGGAACTGCCACACAGAAATACACTTCTTAGATATTAATGGGGGCAGTCTATACCTTGCAGTGCCGATGGTGCGCAGTGTGGCCCAGTGTGCTGCTGACAGTGGAGGTAAGGCTGACCAGCAGTTCATCTGGGATGATGTGGTCATTGACAGGAGGTTTTGTCTTTCTGCTCTCTGCTGGGACTTGGAAATTCAGTTCCACAACTGAGAAAATAAAATTACACTCAAACAAAAAGTAGGTGTATAACTCACCTTTGTATGAGGGGATCTACAGTACCAGTCAAAAGTTTGGACACACCTTCTCATTCAACTACTCTGAATGAAGAATCTAAAATATAAAACATATTCTGGTTTGTTGAGCATTTGTTTGTTTACCACATAATTCCATATGTGTTCCTTCATAGTTTGGATGTCTTCAATATTAATCTACAATGTAGAAAAAAATTAAAATAAAGAAAAAGCATTGAATGAGAAGGTGTGTCCAAACGTTTGACTGGTACTGTATGTGTATACTATTTAAAATGACACAAAAGGTACCTACACATCTCCCTATGATGGTGAACACTACTGTTTTGATAAATGAGATGAGGATTTATAATTGTGTTAGTTTGAGACTGAAAAGAATAACTTTGTTTCTGGCTGCTGTACCATCGAACTTGTCAGTATGAGTAATGTTTTCCTCTCATTAGCTAATGATTGGTTTGTTAGCTTAGCACTGTAAGGTTGAGCTAGCCTGTACGTCACCTCTGGCGTCCATCGCCTGCTCCGGCCTCGGACAGCCCGGCGCTGAGTTGACTCTCATGGACGCAGACATCCCGGACTCACGGTGCAGATCTTACAGTCAGGTTTGAGAAATCAAAACATTGACCAAGTCACGTGGACCAGAAGTTTTGCCGAAAAAAGTAAATGAAACCGTCTCCGTCGTCCAGTCTCCCCTGAGGTTCAACTTCCTGGTCGCGTTGCCATGGAAACGCCCAGAGTTTATCAACAGGAGGGACACCTGTATGCCTCGTTCATAGATGGAGCAGAAAAGAGGCACAAAAAATACACAAATTACTTAAACGATTAATCAATTAATCAATCAAACACAAAATATATATTTTATTTTTTATTATATTATTTTATATTTTATATTTTATATTTTATATTCTATATTTTATATTTTATATTCTATATTCTATATTTTATATTTTCATATTTTATATTTTATATTTTTTATATTTTATTATTTTTTCGCTGTGTAGCTGCTAGTGAAGTCCTATGGATGAGATCATAATGTACTATATTTACAGGACAATGTCCCGTTGAACACGAACGAGGGCTACATTATCTTACACCCTTTAAATCAATCATTCCTTTTAATCATCTGTTCAAAAAATGTATCATTATTTTTAATAAATCATTCCCATTTTATTTCGTGTTCAGACTCTCTACGATGGAGCTAATTCATCATTGGGGCCAATTGAAATTGATATCAATATTAATATATATCACATCGTGATATTTAATTTGAAGTCGGTTAGATGTTTTTGTTTGTTTTTGTTTTGCTAGAACACACGTGCTGTATCTGAAGAACCTATACATTCAGCTACTTCAAGTCAAATGTAGCCTAAAAGTAAATTATAGTATTTGGGTACTCTTAATAAGTATCTAAACCTATTTATGTAACGTTTAAAGTGTATTCCTAAACATCAGCTATCCTTCATGTAACTCCCTCCCATGTAGTTCGTCACTGGCCGGCTCTGCCCGGGAGGGTGTGTGTAGCCTGTTCAACGCTGTGCTCTTTTTTTTTCTCAATGATTATTCCATCAAGAAGAGAAGTGTGCATCAAGTGGATCTGGAGTTGACAGCAGATGAGTCGCAGCAGGCAGAAGCAGAGAGATCCGTGTATGACAAGACTTCAACACAACGATCAGGATGATTTCCTGTGACGATTATGGATTTAATTCGCTATCATAATTTTGAATTACTTGCATGCGCCATTCTCATCTCATCACTGTTTGTGATTAGTGGTAAGTGACTGCTTCTTCTCCCCTGGCTGTGAGTTGAGTTTCAGCTGTTGGTTTGATGTGACGCTTTATGTTATGTGTAGAAGTAGATTCATAGGGCTTTTTGCATTTGAACACCTGCAGAACTAGACTGAGTTGGTATTGCATCCTCTCATTTCCCCAGAGGATGCGTTCTCCCATGCCTGCTAGTAGGCAACAACACTAATTCAAAACGTTTTGTTTTACTAACACTTTCTTGCAAAAGTTTCCTTAAACCTTAAAATTAAATAAAGCAGTGTACAAATTGATACCAGCTTCTGTGTTTTGAATCTGAGTCTAAGAATCGGCTTGCATTTCAACAGTCCATGCTTGGAATATCAATTAAGACTGTGAGAGTTGACATCTTTGCCTATGGTAATCTTTGCATAAAATCTATAGACAGAAAGAAATCCAACAATGGCAGGCAGCGTAGTGACCGATGAGGGGGTGTGAGGACTGGGGGTTTGGGAGTGTGTGGATAAGTTATCGGACTAAAGGGGGGAGGGCGCTATATGTCTCTGTGGCTCTACAAAACACTCAACAATAACATGTCTTCTTATCGCCACTGAAACAAACAGACAGACAGATACACAGGCAACATGCATCTGTCAGGTGGCCCACATGTGCCATTCGAGGGCCCCCAGATAGGACCAAACAAAGACCCCTTAGAAGTAATTTGCATATGAAAAAAGCCTTACATGCTGTGGGAGGGGATTTGTGGTTGGCTGGGCTTTTTCTCAAACAGGCAACAGGCCAGGCTCTGAATCCTCTGAACTCTGCCTCAGGGGAATACTGAAGACCACTGGATGCAGTAAAGAGCAAATCTTACTTCAGACACCACCTGTCGTGGTTTCCTAAAATATACATGGATACCCTTTTATTTCCTCGTGGTTATAAGAGTCTATGTTTTTGTAGACATAACACATATACCATACACTGCAGCAACATGCCTCTAATCTGGTCTGAATTTACTGGCTCATCCTTGTTGTAATGAGAGCTAATATAGGCATATGGTCAGAGCATCACCACTGATACACATTGCCTCCATCACACCCCCTGGGACATTCGGCCCATACCTCCAAGTCCAAGTCTAGACATGCATAAGCTGCTCCTGGAGAACCCTGCCAACTGTCTGTGCAATTGATTGACCTCCACCAATGACAGAAGATTGGTGCCTGAGTTGGTGGAGATGGAGCACCAAGTATAATTGCACTCTTTTACTTCTTTATAGTCTGCACTCAGCCTGATTGTGCTCTTGAGGGTTGATTACTGTGCGCCATTATCATCTGTGAAGAATATTATTGGAATATCTCTTTTCATATCAGTGCGGCTACATGTGTGACCCCAGCGGCATAATTATGTTGATGCTTTCTTGCACCCATCATGCAAAAACACACTTTCAATGTGGGTCTGTCTGATTGTCATCTAGCAGAGGCAACACTTTTCCAGTTGATTTCAGGCTGCCTTTTTGTGGCATCATGCATCTGTGGCCCCTTATGCACATTCCATAAATTATGAGGATGGCTGTCTCGGAGCTGGTCCTATTTGTTCTGCCTGGAGTATGGCAATTTTGAGATGCCTCATGGTAGCTATTTGTCTTTGCTGCTTTCTTGCATATGAAACAGCTGTAGGGGGCATGTGTCAAGGGAAGCATGACAATAAGCAATGCATCGTTATCGGATTTAGGTTCTCAAGAAGTTTGGTTTTCAGGTCACAGTCACACTGTTTAACCCTTCAGGTTTTTCATTGACCAACGCGTGGGTACATCTTTATAAAATGATGATGTGCCGCCTCACATTGCTCAAATCAATATACTCAAGTTATCTAGAATATGTCAATCAAATGTAATAATGCAACCATGAAAAATGACATCATGAGTTTAAATATTTTTCTCTGTGTAAGTATAAAAAAAGTGTTAGAACACCAAAATGCAGAATTATTAATATATTTTCTATATTATTGATGTTTAAGAGGTTTTAGAAGTTTAGGTTATTTCCCAGAACTATTCTTAAAATGCAGATGTCTTTTTAAGTTTTGAGAAATGAACCAAGATCATAGAAAATACCATCCTACAATTCGTGCTCCCATAACTTCCTTAAATATCCAATTTATAACATAATAATAGCACTATTCCTAGAAATCAACATTTTCAGGTGTTTAATACAGCTTATTATTAACAAACAAAAAATCCACTTTTGCAAGGGAAGTCTGATGGAGTTTACATTTACAGTGAAGTTGTGAACTCAAATTTAAAGTTCCGATCTCGTGGGCGGATTCTGTTTAATTAGTGCACTTAGTCTCTTTCTTTTTGTTTAAAAATGAAAGACAAGGTCCTGTAGTGCTCTGTCTATGATGAGATTAGAATTCTTGAAATGCAATATTATTATTATTATTATTTTTTGAATTTGTGATACATTTTATGATCATCATAATATCAATAAAAATAAAAATAACGAAAAACACTATTTTTAGGACACACATGATTAAGTCATTCAAAGAGTGAGAATAATTGCGATTCATTGTTGTCACTGGGGAAGATCAAGTGCTGATCCTCTAATTACTATGTATAGCATGCATTGATAGAAATGAGACCTAAACCCAGACCAGCGTTGCTTTAATGTCCTGCTGATCAAAACACACCATTAAGTGTAAAGAAGTGAATGCTTCAAATCTTCGGTCACCATGGAAATAGATTAAACACTGAAGCCAAACAGTGAAATTGGTTACCATGGCAGTCAGCCTACAATTCTTGAGAGCCTTGAGAGGCTCTTACATTTATAGTCATTGTACTGACAGCTGCTGGATTGTTTTTTCAAAGCTAAACAGAAAGGCAGCAACTTTCCTAATCTAATGTTTAACAATTTAGTCATTTTTACAGTAAAATACAAACAACCTGATGTTATACAGTAGAGTGCATTTTATCATAGGTCAATAATGTACTTTAAGTGCTTCAAGACTAAATTAATCAATATGAGAAGCAGCAGAGAGCAATGGTTTTCTGTGATATCAATATCTTAAATGTGATCTGTTCACAGGTGCATCTCCTGACCGGCTGCCTTCACCGGTGGACCGGTGCTCTCCAAACCCGTGTCAAAACAGGGCGATATGCAGAATCCGCGGGGACGGCTACGCGTGCTTCTGTGTGCCGGGGTTCCAGGGGGCTCACTGTCAGATAGATGTGAATGAGTGTGTTTCACAGCCCTGCAGGAACGGAGCCACATGTGTGGACAGAGTGGGCAGGTTCTCCTGTCTGTGTTCTCCTGGGTTCACTGGTGAGTGGAAATAACGGTGCTAGGTCTCCTTAGATCAAGAGTGAGACCACATAATGTTAATGCTAAAAAAACAAAGGGCTTTATGACAAGGATTCCTAGCCATTTTAGATTAATAGAGAAAATGACAGTGCTTACATGTGTAAATGTCAAACATCTGTTTTGGTTGAATTTCATCAAATGTATGAAATGTTGAATGGGGTTACACATACTGTAAGTCCTCCATGTTGCTAAAGAGCTACTAACATAAGTGTAGACTCTTGTTTCCCGGGTCTTATCTATATTTTATATTCTTTTATGTTTACAATATCAAAAAATCTACCCATTTTGATAATTAAAAGATTAACTTAACCCCAATGAATCAATCTGCTGAAAGGAGCCTGATAGCATTACGACACAGGCAAAATAGATTTAGTGACTCAATTGTCACCCATCTAATTGTTCATTTGGTGCATTTTAGCAGTCTAAATTGTGTCTAGTTAGTTTCATTCACATCATCTTTCTCCTGCATTGCACAAAGATGATAGGATTTTTTTTTTTTCAGGGATGCATTCGAACATATATTGTATACAATGCACTATTTTTAAAATTGCGAACAGCTGCAGAAGCCTTGCTGTGAGCAATCCACTCATGATCACAGCCAGTACACATGAAAGCTTTGCTCATTTTTGCCCCCTGCCCTCAGTCTATGTAGCGGGCCCACTCGGCCTCTGACATCTGAACTGCTTTGATGTTCACAGGGGACACTTGTGAGGTCCAGATTGATGAGTGTCAATCACAGCCATGTCTCAATGGCGGCAGTTGCCATGACCACGCCGGTAGCTTCTCTTGCACCTGCCTGCCCGGTTTCCAAGGACACCGATGCGAAATCAGCATTGACGAGTGCCAAGAGCAGCCATGCCAAAATGGGGCTCTGTGCGTAGATGAGGAGAATAAGTAAGTGGCTCAGACAGTGGTTGGAAATAAGAAATTGTAGCTTTTGTGAAGTTTATTAAAGCAAAATGTTCCATAAAAAGATTTTGAACCTGGTCAACACAGACTTGAGGAAATACGGTAAATATTCTCCCGAATGTGAATGTCTCAGCTACAGATGTGACTGCTCTCACACAGCCTTCACTGGCAGACTCTGTGAGACACCTCTACCACCATGCCTCTCCGATCCCTGCTTCAACAGCGCCATCTGCAAGGACAACCAGGGTAACTACAGCTGTGAATGCTGGCCAGGTACATGAAGCTCTTTCTCACTCAGTTAACAGGGAAAAGATTCTATTTCTGAGTTACAGATTTATACGTTTTTAAGGAGATTTTTTCTAAAGGTCTAGAGTGACTGGGTAGTTAGGTAAGAGAAACAGTTGGAGGTTAGAGTAAGAGATGAGAAATGAAGAGCTAGTGAATGAGTGAGCAGACAGATGTATACTGAAAACAACGGTGGACACCAGCCATTATCAAGATAACAACTCCATGAAGCTGCATACAAACTAAAATTCTGACTCTTTTTTTACTCAACATACAGTAGGATGTCATGTGTTGTCAATCGTATGTATTATTCCCATCAGAAAAATTATCCGACTTCCTCATTCCAGGGTTTGAGGGGCGTCATTGTGATATTGACATCAATGAATGTGGCAGCCAACCCTGCATGCATGGAGGCCGCTGCATTGAGAGGTCGTGGCAGGCTCTGTATGGCAGCGAGCCTCTGCTTCCTGAACACTATGACCAGCAGCAAGCTGCAGGTTTCATCTGCAGCTGTCCTCTAGGATCTACTGGTAATCTACTCTGATGAACCTAACTGAATTAATTATGTCTTACACAGAACTCACAGTGTGTGCCGTCAGATGTCTGATCAGGGGAATGAGGAGTTTCTGATTGGAGCAACAGCAGGGTGAAATGTTATAATAGAAATGGGAATGTTTTGCTATTACTCAAAATATATGACAAAAGAGTACTCTTTATATTACGTGCATGTTTTTACAGAAATAATTCAGAACTAGAAGGGTGCACTCAATATCTCTGCCTTTAGCTTGCAGCCATAACTGGGCCCCCAAAATATTATGCAGATTGCTGCAACATTATGCGAGACAAGCCGTGGCCCGACACCGAGGAGAACACTCACTCACAGACGCTCAGACACATGCGCACACACGAGCGTTTGCATGATTCTCTCTGCAGAAATAATACTAGTGAAAAGTGCAATGTTGCTTAACTGCACCCAAGCTCAAATAAACCACTACAGGTGTAATTTGTGACTTAATATAAATATAAAAACATTTTTTAGGAGATAAAAAATTATAGTCACACACCTCTGTGTAGTAGTTGTAATGCTGTTTACAATTGATAATACTCCATATAATGACATTGACATATTCAGAGTATATGGTTGGTGCATTGATGCCCAGAGAAGCTTTGCATTGTTGCAGGGATGTTGCATCAAATTTGACATCAGTTGCAAAATCAGAAAATCCTGTTTTTTCTTCTTTCACAAGACTTGATTTAACAATGAGGTAAGACTGTGAGCTGTAGGCTGCTGAGAGTTGTGTTCTAAAAATTGACTCTCTGCCAGAAGCTGTGGCATTGACTCAGTAAGGTGGCTAAATAGCATTAGTTTAATCCCCAGGATCTGGCTTTGCTGGTCTCCTGACTGGAGCCACTCAGCCCCTACATTGTTGTAGAGAAGTAGAAACAGAGCAGACTGCCAGTGGGATGGCATGTACAAACACAAACCAATATGGTGCAGTTAGACAAGTTTGAGGCTATCCTGGGGGAAAAAGTGACGGCATGATGTGGACACCCGCACCATGGATTTGGGGGATTTTATTGCTTGGAACAGGTAACATCAGAAGAGGTTTCTTTATAAATAGATATTCAGGATTTCATTACGTAATAGTTATTTCATTCTTAAGTCTTTTCTTTTACAACTATAAAACAAATACACCTGTTGTTACTGTATTTTTCTACTGTATGCTGTGTTGTACTATAGAACTTATAGTTGTTGCTCCATATGTGCCAACTCATTGCATTTTTTTGAGCTTTTGAATCTAATAATCTGTCTACTGTACAAAATTGTACCGCTGATAGCCACAAAAACATAAAAAGATTTATGGAGACAAACACAAACAAGCAGACAAACAATGTTGTAAGGATAAGGATATGGATATGGAGGTATAGTAACTGGGGTTAATTCCCCTGACAGTTTGGCAACAGATGGCGCTGACTTGACTTGGCAGGTGTATCCAAGGCGCCAAAGAAATTTGAAAACAGGAACCATGATATATACATATCATGCGTTGGCAAAATTTGGAAGAAAAGGGGAGAAAAAAGCACTGTAGTAAAATGACCTTGTACAAGTGTATGAATGTGATTCTTTTGTAGTAAACGCGCATTAGGGAAATCTATTGCTTACAAAACCACTGAACAAGAAATAATGACAATAATTCTCTCCTCACTGAGCAGAATAATTAAAATCCGGCCCCGGTACATCAGTGCTAAAAGGCAGCAGTAACAGAGTTCAAGAGTGTTTGTTTCTTCTCTTTCTGCAGAAACACAAGCTTGATGTGACTTTATATTTTTCTGCTGACAGGTTCCCTCTGCCAGGAGGTGATAAACCAGTGTGATCCCATTCCCTGCCAGAATGGGGGCAGGTGTGAGAGCCATGTTGAAGGCTATATTTGCCACTGCCTCAAACATAGTCATGATGGTGTCCTCTACGGAGGTGTAAACTGTGATGTGAGGCTAGTGGGCTGTGAGGGACATGAATGCCAGAACCAAGGCTCCTGCTCTCCTTTCCTGTTGGATGGGACTCAGGGATACACCTGTTCCTGCCCGCCTGGGCACACTGGACCCCTATGTCAGACCCCCACCACCTTCTCCTTTGAACGCAGAGGCTACCTGCTGCTGCAGAGTCCCCTGGTGGATACCGCGGAGTCCTGCAACATCACCCTCAGCTTCAAGACGATTCTGCCCACGGCGTTGTTGTTCCAGCGGAACAGCTTGGGGCTGCTGCTGAGCCTGGAGCTGGACGAGGGGCAGCTTCGTCTCTCACTGAGGAAGGAGGCCTCTGCTGGGTCTGAGGCAGAAAGCCAACACCAGGTCCTGGAGCTTCAACCCAATGTCACAGATGGAGAGTGGCATTCTGTGAAGGCTGTGCTCAGAAGCGGGATGCTCAGTCTGACACTCTTGGATGATGCTGGGAGCTGTGGGAGCCAGGGGTGCCACAAGGTGGCCCAAGTCCAAAGCACCCTGGCCAGGCTGGTGTCACCTCCTCAGGACACTTTCATTGGAGGGGTGCTTCAGGACTCCAGTGAGGACTCTCTGCTTCCAGCTTTTATTGGCTGCATGCGGGATGTGTTTGTGGACTGGCAGCTCGTCGTCCTCGAGGATTGGCTGAGCGACTCAGCTGTTAATGTGTCTCCTGGCTGCAGCCACAGGGACCGCTGCCTGGACGTGCCTTGCCAAAACAGAGGACAGTGTGTCAACCTGTGGCAGAGCTACCAGTGCCGATGCCCGAGGCCTTATGAGGGGCAGGACTGTGAGGAGGGTATGTTCACAGCTGTGAAATAATAGCCTTCAACAGGTGGACAGACAAAAAGCAACACACAATGTTATTGTAATAAAATGGGAGAAGAGTTTGTTTTTTTGCTAGATTTTGTTTTCACTCAGACGGATAATGTAAGGAAAAGTTCAAGATCGAACATCATTAAATGCAGAAATTGGGACTTTATGAGATCCTGATTAATAGAGTTTTCATTAAAGGGTACCAGGTCATTCTCACCAAATTTATTAAGTGGGTAACATCATTTGAACAGAAGATAAGGGGGTTGAGATGAGGCCAGTCAAAAGCCAAAGTAAAGGACGGAGGCATGAGATCCTCTTATCTGACGTACTGGATTAGGGATGCAAGGGATTCTATTTTGGAATTACAGAGAACATGCAAAGAAAGAGTAAACAGTTGAATACTGTAATCAAAAGATTAATAGAAAAGTTGTAATTTAAATGTTGTGAAAATATCCACACACGCTTCCATAAGGTTTTTATATGACCTGTCATACACTGTAAGTCCTCTCTGCTTTAGCTTTGTGTGTACTCAATGTTCTGCCTGTTTTAAGGTGACACAGTGAAAAGTGCTGACAGGTGACACAGAACATACAGAACATGAGGGCTGGTGGCTGCTAAAATTTTCCGCTTCTGTTGCTCATATTTCCAGGGAACTCAAAAAAACTTGCTTCAGTGTCTGTTGCTCCAGGCAGTTAGTTCTGAAAACACACAGGGCTATCATAATGCTCTTTTAATGGTTAATATGTGAGTCTATTCTAGTGTAGTCTATATAGTATAGTATAGTAAGTTATTTTAACTTTGCTGAGTAGTATTCATTTTAGTCTCATAGATTTGTGAGTGTAAGCTATTTTTGTTATGTTACATGCACCCCAGTTCTCTTTTTGTCTTTGGTTGAATGCTATCTTTTTTCTTATACTCTTTTCACTCAGAAGACTGCAAATAAATCATATTCTCGATTTAAAAAAAAAAACCTTGAACATGCATGCTGGCCACGTTGAAAATATTTGTTTTCTCGATGTTGACGCCCAGCCAAGTCACTTTTCTCTCATCATTAACCTGAAACATTTCTTGTTTCATCTTATTCACATTTTCCCCTTTTTGCAGAACACGTGACCGCACGCTTTGGGAACGAGGACTCTCACAGTTACGCAGCGTTCACTGTCACGGAAGATCTGGATGACAACTTCTCCATCTCCCTCTTCCTGCGTACACGGAGGCCACACGGACTCCTCCTGGCGCTCGCCAACAGCAGCAGCCAGTACCTGCGCATGTGGCTGGAGGACGGCAAGGTCACAGTTCAGCTGAATCACTTTATGAGTCTGAAGGCAGAGAGTGCCATTAATGACGGGGAAGTCCACTTTGTGAGTGTAGAGGTGGCGGAGCATCGTATGTCTCTGTATGTAGCAGCTCAGAAACAGAGTGATGTGGAAGTCAGGACAGTCAATGTCCAAGCTGGACATACTGTCTATGTGGGAGGTCTGTTGGACAGTTGGACAACTTCAGTGTTTGGTGGATATTTTAAAGGCTGTATCCAGGACCTGAGGATCAACGACAGGCGGCTGCAGTTCTTCGGGTTGGACACCTCAGTGAGATCTTATCCTCTGGAGCTCCTGGAAAATGTGACTGCTGGATGTTCAGGGGACAATGCCTGTGGTGTGAGTGAAAAGCTTTGATTTCCTTTCTTTGAATTTTGTTAACTGTATTTTCAGTCTTTAACGTCAGTATCACTCTTTAGTGTGAGCTGGTTTAGGAGGTACAGAATGGATTAAAACCTAAAATCCTGCTTAAATTGAGACCTCCCTCATGACCATGAAAGCATTCACATACACCATAGTTACATCTCATATTTAGTGCAAGAAAATCTGAAATGATTTAGTAAAAGTAATCCCCTGTGTCAATGCTTCATCCTCAGACCAACCCTTGTCTAAACGGTGGGATGTGTTACTCCATGTGGGATGACTTCACCTGCACCTGCCCTCCCAGGACAGCAGGGCAGCGCTGTGAAGAGGTCAGGTGGTGCGAGCTGTCAACTTGCCCCCCAGACTCAGAGTGCAGGATGCTGAACCAGGGATACGAATGTAAGTGGTGTCCACAATTTCAACAGTTATAAGCAGAGGTGTTTGAGCGTCCATGTTGTATCGTTATAATGATTTATTATCTCAAAATAATGAGCTAGGGTCTCAGAATTGCATTTAGTGTCTCATAAGAATGAGATATAAACTTTTTACTTAATATTTTGACTAAGTATCACAAAATGATAAGAACATTTCTCATCATTTTGAGATACAAGGTCATTATTTTGAGATACTTCCTTATTATAATGACTTAAAATATTGTTTTTCATCAAAGTGGCAGAAATTGGCTACCATCGTGGTAAAGTTTGTTGCCTTGTTCTACTTGACATAATTTCTTGGTTACATAAAAGCTCTTAAACCCAGAAACGGAGCTATTTACCGCTAAGACTTACATTAAATGTAGGCTATGTTACCTAATCTTTGACCTTGCTTGCGGATTTGGTCATTCCGGACATAATTGGCCACTATGTAACCGAATGATACAACATGCTTGATTACATAGGCCTACTGGCCTCAATCTGCCCACACAGTATATTCTTTGTGCTCCGTAAAGACGGATTGCCTGAGGCCAGCTTATACCTATTTTTGCTGGGATTAGTGATGATTTGCTGGGTCTGTCTTGTAAACCAGACATGTACAGTTACGGATATTTCTGACAGATGACCCCACCTGTTGCCTAAATAGATTGTAGTGTTATAAAACAGCTAAATGCCATGCTGTAAAAATACCTCATGTTTATTTTACATCAGAAATCATTGCTCTTGCCTAATGCCCTTATAGTATATAGTATAGTAATGCATAAAGCCTAATCAAAACTAGTAGCCAACAAAGGAGTTTTAATGGAGCAACAAAGTGAGTGTTTAAATGTATAAACAAATATACTTGACATATATTCTCTCTAATCTCCTAGGCTACTCCAATGCAACCTTCCTGAATAACAGCACTGTGTTGTCCTACCGGGGAAACGGCCACATATCCCGCAATCTAACTAACCTCTCCCTCAACCTACGCACACGAAAGCGTAACACAGCTATAATTCATGCAGAGAAGGATTCAGCATTCTTTACACTCTCCGTCCAGGGTGGTTTCCTCTTCATGGAGCTTCAGAGTCCCTCTGGAGGCGACATGGAGGAGGAGGAGGGAGAGCAGGTTGTGTCTACGGTCAGTCTCAGCAGCAGGACGAGTGTTAGTGATGGTGAGTGGCACAGCGTCCACCTGTTCATGGCAGCGCCATGGGCACAGACCTCCCGCTGGACTCTGGTGTTGGATGAAGAAATAGAGGAGGCCAGCACCTCCAGGAGCCAAGGAGGCAACCTGAACTTCCTCAGGCAGGGGTTGGACATCTTCTTAGGGGGCCTGGCCCCTGAAGCTGGGTGGTCCCTGGTCGGGTGCCTGGGCACAGTAGAGCTAGGTGGCATTGCCCTGCCTTACTTCAGCTCCTCTGATGTGAACCTCCCACGCCTGCAGGAGGAGCAGTTCATCCAGACATCACAGCAGCCGCCGCTCCTCGGCTGCAGCGGGGGGCCCGTGTGCGAGCCCAACCCCTGCATGAACGGAGGGGAGTGCCAGGACCTCTTCAACACCTACAACTGCAGCTGTGCCGCAGGCTGGGCCGGGAGACACTGCAGCTTCTTCACCGACACCTGCGCTTCCAGTCCCTGCGCTCACGGCAACTGCAGCGTGAACGGGCTGACCTACAAGTGCACCTGTGACACTGGCTACGCAGGTGATGACTGCGACGAGGAGGTGGATATGTGTGAGAATCACCTGTGTGCCCACGGAGGCACATGTCTGCATGGTCCAGACAGGTATGCCTGCCTCTGCCCTGAGAACTACACTGGACTCATTTGCAAGTAAGTCCAGAATAGAGCTAGTATAATAGAATAAAAACAGCGTAGTCCCTTTCTGGTGATTGACAAAGGCTTGTGTGAAACATAGACAGATAAATATTGAATGCTCTGAAGAAAACTTTTCTCTTCTATTAACAGTTTTTGGGAGCTTAGTTAGTTAGTCAACACAAAATACACAAATAAATGCTCCAATTTGTACAAACAAGGGACCGCACTACAACACAAACAAAATCCTTCAGTATAAATGTCTCCACATCGCTGCCTCTGTTCAGAATTTCAACCGAGCCTGCTGGGTCTCAGATGCTGCATTTCTATTCTAGTGTCAGAAAAGGCCTCAGTCTGCTGTGGTGTCTCACTACACAAACCTCTCTGGTTCAGCGCCAGTTTCTTTCCCCTGTCATCTACCGTTTGCCTCGGAGAACCAGCAGGGGAACGCCTCGGAGCATTTATCCTGTAAACACACAGCCGCTTGCATTTGGCCTCTTTTGCACAAGGAAAAACCTTTGCAAGTGTCTCGCTAAGACAAGCTGCACATCACCTTTTACTGGGAACATCTACGCTCTAAAGTTTTCATCAAAATGACTTCTTTTTGTTTGTGTCTCTTGTTTGTGTCTCTTTCTACCCCCTTTCCCCGTTTTTTTTTCTGTTTCTCTCCAGTGAACGCATTGAAGAAATTCCGTGGTACATTGTTGTCAAAAAGGTGTAAGTTTTCTTTTTTTTTCTCTATTTCTCAGGTGTTAGCTATTTGTTTCCTGTTAGATATTCATCTCTCAAATGTCATGTACGATGTCTCCTGTTCTTTTGTTCGGCTGTGTGCAACAAAATGCCAAGCAAAGCTAATATTAACACTGCCTGTGACATCGTATGTCTTTAAATGGGATACCAAGTGTTTCAAATGAGTGACAGCTGTAGTTCAAAATAATTCCTCTAAATTAAAACTTCCTTTACAAAAATTCTCGCTTTCCAAAGTAAAAAATACAATGTTTTGTAACCATTGATGGATGAATTGACAACAGATAAATAACATTTTGGAACAGAGCTGCTGTCCTTCAGGCACACAGAAGGTTAAAGAGGCCAAACACAAATGATTGGCTTTTTCATTCCTGTACATATGATTTGGTGAATAGGGGTCAGAGGACTTTATTGTTATGAACCTAGTCCTCTCCTAAGCCTCTTTGTCTCCCCTGTGGGGAGCTGCAGAAAGCTGAACACTGCTCCTGCTTGGCTGATCCTTCTGTTTCCGGCAGACGTGAAGACGTCAAACTCTGCTGAACATGACCTGCTGAACGCCTCAATACCTCTGATACCACGGCTTTAAATAAAACACAAACAACACACGTATTAACCCTCTTACATGGTCTGCCTGTCTCCTGTAACCAGACGGCCTAAGCTGCCTGTTTCCGTGTGCGGCGATGACACCAGAAACTACACCTGCTTCAATGGAGGCAACTGCACCGACCGGGAGCTGTCCTGTGACTGTTTGCCTGGCTTCACTGGACACCGGTAGGAAAGAAAACAATATTAATATTGTTAATTGAAAGGCCTACCTGTAAAAAAGTCAAATGTGTTCAGAGCAGACTGAGATACTACGACGTATTTATCTACACAGCATAGCATCAGTTTGTGCAGAACACTTGCATTAGGTGATTGGAATCAGCTGCTCCATTCATGCTCCACAAACACTGACTCATTCACAAGCTGTGTGGCTATCAGCTGAAATATAACGTCCAATCATATTCATGGTGCACAGCGTGGCAAACGTGTCCTGACATTCCTCACTTCTACTCTGCTATTATAATCATGCCAATGTATGCTGCAAAAGCCTACTTTACCATCCCAACCTCCTCCTTATGTGAAATGTATTTTGCAAGCTTGACATAACAAAGATCTATGTGTGTTTCTTAAGGCGGGAAGTTCTCCCAGCAGAGCTCGGATTCTTTGAGAGCTCCCTCAAAGAGCAGAGCCTTTTCTTCTTCAGAATTTTAATATCATATAAGAACTGTATAACTATTTGCTATAAGTGGTAACTTCCTTGATATGAGTGTCCCTGACTGGACTGTGACTCTGTGTCTGTAGGTGTGAGCAGGAGGTGGACGAGTGCAAGTCCAACCCCTGTCTGAACGGAGGCTACTGCCGCAACCTCATCAACAAGTTTGTGTGCGTGTGCGACATGAGCTACGCTGGAGACACGTGCCAGACGGACGTAAGCGACATTTACTTTTATGTGGCTGTGCTGCTGTGGCAGAACCTCTTCCAGCTGCTCTCTTACCTCATCCTCAGGCTGGACGACGAGCCGGAGGTGGACTGGGGAGGCAATGACTGAGTGTGTGTGTGTGTGTGTGTGTGTGTGTGTGTGTGTGTGTGTGTGTGTGTGTGTGTGCAGGTGCGTGTGTCTCTGCACTTGTCTTTGGGACTGAGACAAAGTGGGTGCAGAATAGGGTTTGCAAGATTGTTGTTGAATGTGTTTGGGTGATTGATTGATCGTAGAAAATGAGAATGGCCAGTGGTTTCCGATAAAAGCACAGGGGATCGGCAGGTATTTAATAATAATAATCAATCCTTTATTAGTCCCACAATGGGGAAATTACAATTCTCTGCATTTAACCCATCCCGGAGGAGCAGTGGGCTGCTAAGAAGCCCCAGGGGAGCAACTTGGGGTTAGGTGTCTTGCTCAAGGACACCTCGGCATGTTGACTGTAGAGGGGTTCGAACCACCAACCTTGTGGTTGTGGGACAAGTGCTCCACCTCGTGTGCCATAAGAGCACACTGCACACATTAAGGTTTTTTTCTAGTCTGACAAGGTTAATGGCACCACAGAGCTGTTTCTGTGCCTTAAAATGATACTTTAGTCATCAGAAGCACCTTATTTAGTGTAGTAATTTACTATATTACTCAATTTAATTTACATATTTAAGTAGCTATAAATCACAGATGCAATAGTCTCTTGCAAAACCAACACACACAAATAACACTTTATGGCTGCAACTAAAGATCGTGTTCATCTGTTTATTATTGTCTTGATTATTTGACTTATCATTTAAAAACTAAAGTAACACACTCAGACTGCTTGTTTTGGATAGTCCAAAACTAAAATAAAATGTAAAAATTGTAATGATTTGAAATCAGGGAAATGCATCTTAACTCACTTCAAAGATGAATCTATTATTAAACATGTTGGCAGTTAATTTACTAATTGATCAATCAAATAAACAATGCAGTATTATTGACTGTGGCATTAAAGGGAAGGGTAGTCTACATTCAACAAAGCACTTTCAGAAGCAGTGAAGAACATTATGGAATATGTTTTATTTATAATGTTTCTCATTGAGTATATCCTGTCAGTCTTGTCTGAACTGGATTTTGGGGACTCTGCACGGATGAATGTGTGAACTATCAAAAACAGTGTTGTAGTTACAAAAGCACCTAGCGGGGCTAGAAGACGACAAGATGTCTGACTTTGTTCTTGATGTGCATTCAGAGCACTGTGGTGACTGACTGACTCACTGCTGTTTGCTGTTTTGTACCCAAAGAAGAAGAAGTTTCCGTCTCTAAACCTTCCTGACTGAGGCAAAGATATTTAAAGCCTAAAATTCTCTGCGGCTCTGCTTGAATAGTACCTATCAACATTCACCATGCTGTTGTGGTCAACATTTCATAACACTATAAATCTCTGTTCCTCATGGACTTGTGAGTGTCTTTTAGTCTCATAGTGCTGATATCATGTTTGACATTTACTTCTTGTTTGTCTGTCTGTCTTTCATCATATTCTGTCCTCATGTCTTGTCTCGGTTTAAGTCCAGTCTCTGTCTTTGTTGTTGTCAAATAAAAAAAAAATCTTATCAGCCTTTGTCTGTCTTCTGTCCTCTTTTCATCTTCCTTCCTACACATTTTGCTTCCATTTCCAATTTCTTACCTCCATTTTCTCCTTGACGACTCACCTCAGTTGAAGGTTAAATGCTGTACAAAACCCTTTCATTGATTTCCTAACTGTGTGTCATTGTGTGTTTGTGAGTAAAAGGATTGGAGGCCGAAGTCAGGTTGTTGCCGTGACACCAAACATAGACACTTGATCTCTCTTAACAAGATGTGGTGTGAGTAGATCCCAGAATAGCCGAAGACACACAACGAGTCAAACACAGAGCAAACGCACAGCGCTGCATTGTGCAGCTGGTCTGAGGTTATTTTTCAGTGTTTGGGGTAGGCAGGCGGTATATGGGAGGCTCTCTCCCATTTAACATGACAAAGGAAGATTAAAGTAGCTGCATTTAACATTCAGAGCATTAATATGGCAGCAAACAACTATAAGCAATGTAAAGATATAGCAAGAGTAATGTCTACCTGAGCAAAGAATGAAGTTGCTGCTCCTCTATGTGTGTTGTTATTTGATATTGTTGCTTTGTTGACATAGCCGGGGCCGTTAGTGCATGTGAGCGTGACTAGTTGGTGAGCTCACGGACACCGCTCTACACTGCTGTCATATGGCCGTTACAGCTGATAACGCCGTCCCGACAGCTTCGTTGTGGAAGCGTAGCACCCAGCATACCAGTTCCCCCTCAGGTAAACACTGGTCTGCTCCGTCAGCACTGCCGCCTCGCCATGTTGAGAGCTGATGAGAGGCAATCATAAAGCTCAAAATCTCTTATCTCGCACCTTTAAAGGATGGGATCACATTAAACAAAAAAATCCTAAACACGATGGAAGAGAGGTCGCATGTTTATGAGGGAGGGGTGCAAATGCATACGGACTACATGGTCCAAAGAAACATGGTTGGCTCCCATTCATCTACAGATGCTGAGGTCAGGGCGTTGTGCAGGCCAATCAAAACTATTTCTCTATTAAAGGAAAGGTCTGTCTTCAAACAATAGACATCTGCCTATATGAACATTTAATCACGTTTTGCTTGCTGTAATCAATCTTCCTGTTCATACTGTCTAATGAAATATCCTTTTGTCCTATTTTGTCCCTATTTTGTTTAAAGACGCACATGAAAAATGAGAAACTTATCCCTTTTTTAAAGAAATAGTTTTCAGAATTTGATCTGGAGGAACTGGCCTGCTCAATGCCCTGACCTCAGCCTCAGTGTGTGAATGGGGGCAAGCCATGTTCCTTTTGACCATTTAGTCAGCGTGAAGTTGCACTCCTCTCTAGTAAACCTTTGTCCTCTATTCCGTCCCGTGTTTTTGTGCGATTATTTTATTATTTTTCGTCTGTGTGTATGTATGTGTGTGTGTGTGTGTGTTCTTTGCAAGGACAGGTAGCCCTAATGGTGAGGAAAGAGGAGGAAATGGGAAGCAGTTTTTATGGCCATCCTTTGAGAGAAGCAGAGAGGGAGAAATGTGCTTCGCCAGCGAAAACAGCAGCATCTGGCGCCGAAGTGCAGTTTCAGCAGAGAGCTGGTGGCATTCACAGAAGTTTGGTCTGCTTCACAGAAACGTACGAGAGCAGCTTATCTGGCAGGCACCTACACACACACACACACACACACACACACACACACACACACACACACACACACACACACACACACACACACACACACACACACACACACACACACACACACACACACACACACACACACGCACACACACACACGCAAACGCACGCACACGCGCACGCACACGCAAACGCACACAGAGCAGGTTCATAGTGCTGACAGCAGGGAAGCAGTGCTGCTGTCTCTGTGTGTGTAGCTGAGGCTTCAGGGTGGCCTTACCTTGTACCTTAGAGACTGGTTAGTTAGACATTTCCGCGTCTGTGTGTGTGGCAGTCGGTGACTGATGGCGGGTCCTGGCTTCAGGCTGCTCCGGCTCGCTTGTGTCACACTCACTCTGACAGGCAACTGTGCTGCAGTGACAGGTAAGCACTTTCCAGGAGTCAACAAAGCCTGTAGCAAGGGAAAGAAAGTGTAATGTCTACAGCGTCGAGCATGAGTGCAGAAGTTATTTTTTGCCTCAGGATATGGATGGTTGGTATTTTTATAAGAATTATGTTTCCATGTTGATTGCTCAGTGTAAAGTTTGCTGACTTCTGAGATTTCTTTTTTTCATAGTCTTCTGTGACCTGACAAGCTCAGTACGAGGCTTTAGTTATGAAGACGGTGTCAGCCAAAATTTGAAGTGTAATGGAGTGATACTTACAGCTGTTGTTGCTGTTGGTAACCCTGTAGCAGCCACTCGGAGTGTCTCGACTATCACACCAACCAGAACTACTGATGTAAGTGCATCTGCTGCAGGTTAATAAACGTGAACAATCATTCACTGGCTGCGCTGGGAGATTGATTCGGGGGTTTTGACTTGCAAGGTCAGAAATCTGTGTTTGCATGCATGGTAGTGGTGTATGAGCTATTTTTGGTGTGTGAGTGAGTTTCTGGTGGTGTTCATGCTAATGGGATCATCAGGCAGCATCTTGCCTGTGTGTGTCTGATCCTCCACAGACGGAGCGTGCTCCACACAGCTCGCGGGTGGCGGCCGTGCTGGCACCGTGTCTGGTTTGCTTGGCGATAGTGGTGATGCTGGGGCTGGCGCTGGCCGTTGCCAAACTGCGAGAGAGGCGGCAGACGGAGGGAGGTTTCAGTCCGCGGCAACTTGAGGCTGCTGGTGGACGCAACCCACCTGCTGAGCTGGGAAACACATCCATCAGCACTTTGGCAGCTCGCGTGGAGCGCCTGGTGTAGTGTAAAGCAGTGAGGAGAGGAGAAGTGTGTGTGAGTGTGTATGTGTGTGTGTGTGTGTGAGAGAGACAGATATAAACAATGTGTCACGTGAATGTGCTTCTTTAAAACAAAATGTTTCTGCCTCTTTCCCTCCAGTTGACCTCTGAGGGTTTGACCTCTGACCTCTTACTGTCCATCAGTCTGGCGTCCGTCGTCCTGCTGCTGGTTCTCATTCTCACCGCCGTCAGCCTAGTGGTGGCGTTAAATCGCCGCGCCACCCATGGCACCTACAGTCCCAGCCGGCAGGAGAAGGAGGGATCCCGGGTGGAGATGTGGAGCATCACACAGCCGCCACCGATGGAGAGACTCATATGAGATGCAGACAGGGACTGTGTTTACATGCAGGGTTGTTATGTGGTTTTGGTAGTAATGAAGGAGCTGATGATAGAAATGCAGCCTGCATGTAAACATGGTCTATCCCTCACAGCACCTTTACATTACTGCTATCTTTCTCACAGGCTGGAAGACTTTCAAACGACTTTTGTGTAATCGTATATCCCAGTGCTTCATCCATCTTCCTGTGATGTTTTGCACCTGGCTTTACCAACCAGCAGTACATTCATCAAAATGCAGAAAGATTTTAGCTCAGAACGTATCGAGTCTGCCACAGGTTGTGTCTGATCCATATTTTTTAGGATTGATGGAACGGTGAGCACTAAAAGGAAAATCGTGGCAGGATTTGCAGACACAAGCACATTGTGTTAAAGCCTCAACTGGAAACAAGCAGAATGAGTCAGAACGTTCTACATTTAAAGGATAAGGCCGGTGTGTCTTACTTTCATGAAGTGATTGAAAGCAATAATTGCTATTCTCTGCCATAAAAAGACTACTGACTCCTACGGGAGACAAAGATCTGAACTGAAGGAAAAAATGCTCCCTAAGATAGCTGGGCACTGTAGTTTTTAGCAAACATTTTTCCAACAGCAGTAAACTGTTAATTTGTCGGGGACTATTTTCAGCCGAGGATTAATAAACACTTGGTGCTCAAGTGAGTATTTACTTCAGCAGGACAGTGTTTGTGTGATTGGCTTAAAATGAACTACTGTGACCTGAATCATTACATCATTACAATAAGAACAATATAGAATATCACAGAACCTATACTTAAAATTCATGAACTTCAATCTGTGTGTATTTACTACGGGAAAACGGCCTGCTAGTTCTTGGTGTATTACATGTCTTGTCTTTCTGCCAGTTTGGATTTATTTTTCAGTGAACATTTCCACTGGACTTTTCAAACTGTAGCTTCGTACTGACAGAATTAGATACTTCAAAAGTCAGGTATCAGGATAAGTTGCACACTGTTTCTTCGAGGCTGACTTGTGTGTTGTTAGAAACAAGAATCGTCTTGACTGCAGTGTAATTTTAAGTGTAAATACCATAATTATTATTATTTTTATTATAAGTTTAAAACTGTGAATGTCATTTCTACCTTTAATCGATGGAAACTGTACATAGAAAATGTGCTGGTTAATTAAAGTAAATTTATTTGAGTTATTTAGAAACAGTGTGATGCTGTGAGAAAGGATTAGCATTTTTGCTTTGGTGTTTGCCAAATCGATAAGCCAATGCACTGATATTCATTATCTCACACACAATAACAATAACACTGCAATATTAAATAAACCAGCACTCTGTGCGAATTATGAATCACAATATGGCAACCTGACTATAAAATGCGTTGTTTCTTTCCACATACTCTGGTTCTATCTATGTTAATACAGACTATATTTGGTATAAAAAAAATGAGATGTATAAGCATTAAACACTATAATTTATTTTCAGTTCACAGTGCATACATTGTGTGCATTGTACCAAGTTACTCATCAAAAGCACATTAGATTGATCTCAGTTGTTTAAGACAGTTGTTTTCTCTGCAAAGAGAACATGCAAGTGTGCACAGAATCAGAAAATCAGTAAATGTTATACCATGACAACACCCAAAAAGATTGAAATAAAGTTGCATACTGTAACTTGTCCAAAGTTGTCGCTATACTGAAAATACGTGTTTTTTTGTCTTAAATGTGTAACTAAGGGCAAGTGATGTTAATATCTTTGTAAAGTCCACAGTACCTCTGTAAACGCTGCTACATCATCTGTCACCTCCAACTCACTCCAAATTTGTAATTTCAGGACAATAATTCTTTATATTCATTAATAACTTTAAACTGTACTGTTTTACAGAGTATCAGTTTTCTTGAGTAATCACAAGCCTGCAGACATTGAAATGAAAGTAATTTCTTTGTTGCTAAATTACTCAGTATTTCTCCCCACAAACTTCTACAGTTAGATCTAAAGTAGCCAGTAACCAAAGTAGAAACACATGAAATGCAAGGCAAATGACATTAACTCCACAAAACCCAATTCAAGGCAGATTGAGCATGTTTTGCCAGACCCAAAGTTATTTCCATCATTTTCGATTTGACGGAAGCGCTAAATACTGAAATAATAATTAATACCAACAGAATAAAAAATAAAACTGAAAGAAATCATAGCATACAACCCATACAGGTACATACATGCAGATACAACAATAAGCATTGTACTGCCTACAAGCAAGCGTCAGTCTCTGCTTATTTTGATTAGAGGGTGTCAAATGCTTCTCAACATGAATGGCTACATCTGACATTTGTTAATATTCGCTCTCTATATATTCTTTCGTCCAAAAATAAAATCTAAAACATTCAAATATTAGGTGTCATTTTCTTTTTTTACAACATACAACACCAATCATATATTATCCATGTAAAATAAACTCAAGCCAGCAAAAATACACGTCTATTCAATTGAAAATAATTTCTCATCAATATGAAACAAACTAGAGAGACTCCTCTGAGAAACGTCTGTAAAAACACGTCGCTCAGGTGAGTGTTGAAGAAAGAGAGAAAAGAAAAAAAATAGCACGCAAACAGAACAAGGAATCACTTCATAGTACAATCAAAGAAAGAACCTAATTTAAAAAAAAAAAAAGTCAAATGACCCAGAGAAATTCAAAGACGTTCTATTAAATACAGGCAGGAAGATTCCCACCGACCACCGCAGCAAAGAAAAACACTGCGTTACTCCAGCTGGACTGCAGCCGAAACTGAAAAACAAAACAGCTATAAAAAAACAATGCTCGTACCCAAGTTAATTTCAGGTCAGTTTATATATATATATAAATACCATAATGATCTACGTTCGTACTGTGATTTACGGTGGTCTCAAAGCATTGCATATACCTCCTTTCTCCTACCTTGTTCTGATTACACTGGGTGGTACTCTCACTGTTTAAGGCACCATTCCGTCACAGACACACCTCAGCTCACACACACTTAATAGAAGTTCATATTTATTCATTTAGGGACCCATGAAGCTGACTTCTACTAGAAGCTAGATTGATTGTGATTATTTTTCAAGTAGAATCGTGCATTATAATGTAATTACTGTTAAATAAAACTGACCTTTTATTGACAATTTAAATATTTGCATAGTGAATACGTTTTTTAAAGTGTTTACAATGAATAAGGCCAGAGCAGAGATTCTTTTTTTCTCCTTTTTGGAATTACTAGGACTGGTTCTTGGGCTTTTTAGAAGCGAGCCAAAGACTTTATGAGCAAATCGTTAACGCAGAGCAGCACTCAAAAAGTGGAGAAATAGCTGCTATTAAACTGCCACACCGACTGGCGTCTGGCATAAATCATAAGAACAACGGACCATAAATGTAATAATCCCAACACAAGCACAGAAAAAGCTTTCTTCTTTTCTCCGGTTTTGTGGCGACTCAGAGAATGATGGGAACCCCCAAACTCTAGACGCAAACGTTTCTCTCCACGGGAGAGTCTGTCACAAAAAAATACTTTCGACTCTGTACACTTTTACATCCATGTAGCTACTCTCTGAGGAGAACCGTATTGCTGCATTACAGTACAATCATCAACCACTGCGTTTCATTACAGTGTGTGACTCTAACCTAGAAGGACAGAGATTGCATTTCCTCCTGTGAGCAAAGAAAGGGAGACAGACAGAAAGAAAGACAAGGACAGTTGTCTGATACGTCTGGTGATATTCTATATTATTCTTAAAAAGAACAAATTATTTGAAAGAAAGAAAATGTATTTATCCTATAAACAGGAAATCTGTCGCTAACAAATGCACTGTTCTGTTTGAGTAACTAAAAACTGCAGATCCCAGCTGTTTAAGGAAATGACTTGCAGATGAGTTTTTTTTTTTAAACTGAAGCTATATATTATGATAATTTGTTTTCAGTAGGAAAAGGGACACAATTTACTGTTCCATGTGATTTGTTCAAAATAAGAAAACATAGAATATCACCAGCCTCATAAACTTTAAAGTTCACCTTTTCCACATCTACTCAACCACATGTGAGTTTGAGAGAGTGAAAGTCAGATGTGCTGAAAGTACTTTACATTAGCAGAGACAACAAGAGGGGGAAGAGTAATGATGATGATGATAAAGATGGAGAAATAAAAAGAAAAGGTCATGGGGTCTTGACCTTGGCATTTTCAGATCGAACACTTAAACTCTTGACTGTGTTTGTTTCTCTTCAGAGTGACAGAAGCGTTCTGAACAGCACACAGAGCCAGAGAAAGGTTTCTACATGCACATCTCATTATCTGGAATGCTATTTAAAAACAGCAGCTTAAAGCACATCATATAAATATTAACTATTCTATTAATCCAGATAAATACTGTGCTGTTTAAGTACTATTAACTATTGCATTTAAGATGTGAGAGCATCAAAGATTCTGATAACAAAGTACCTGTATGGTATCTAGAGGTTAAGACACCAGAGTACCAAGAACAAATCACACGTCCAATTAAGGCATGGTGATAAAAAAAAAAGTATCACACAGTGTATTATTAGTTTCAAAAGCTAGAGTGGACTTTGCGTCTGGAAAATCCTGTATCACCTTGTTGTTTTTGCTCAAATGACTTTAGTACCAGGTGGTCAAGACAATTTGTTAATCTATAAGTGCAAATTTAACTTGATCTTGTAAAATGTTTGGAACACTGAGTAAAAGACATCATGATGTGTTGAGGAGATATCATCCCTTCTTAATCCTCACACGTACTGAGCCTTTTTTTAAATCCTGTAAATCCAGATGGAAGATTCCTTCATTGTCTGTTGGCTTCTTATACTTAATCCTAAATGTAATTCATAGGTTTTTATGGCTATTTTCTTTCTGGTATAACTTGCGTAAATGTTACAAGATGAAAATAGACAACACATGAAAATACATGTTGTCCATAAATTTAGATGAACAGACAGAAACACTTTGATTAATCAGTAAAAACACTGCAAAAATCTCCTTCTTATCAAGTCTTTGTAACTTTGTATTTGAGTTTTTTGAAGTTATATGTTCTTAAAACAAGTGAAAAAATCTCGCTGTATTCCAAAAACACAAAAACAATCTCAACATTATGGACTCTGTTTGTGTTTTTGAAGTGCTGCTCTAACAGTTCACAAGAGAATCCACTTCTTTTAAGAAACTAAAACTATATAAACTTCCACGTTGTTGTCACTTTATCAGTGTTCACTCAGGAGAGGTACCCATCTTGCATTAGAAGTGAAAAAATCTGCCACTGTAGTGAGATTATTTAACTTGTTTCTATTGCAAATCAATGCATTTCAAGTGTGTAGTAGAGACCTTGTTTTGGACAGTTGCAGGTTTTTTCACTTGTTTAAAGAAAATAAGGTTTTTAGGGCTCTTTTCTACACAGACATGTCTTTAAAGACGGAGAGTTGTGCAGTGCACCAGTTTATCTCTTCCTGTTTCCTGCTCTAGAGGCTGTGAGTCTAGTTTGTGTCTGCCTGTTCGACATCAACTTTGTCTATAATGTTTCCTGATAGCAGAGTGTTGAGATAAAAAAGTATCATGTTCTCTGAGAATGTAACTAGTTATAATAGAAGAATTACAGTGAATAGATTTCAGTGGAACCTATGGCATTTTACAGACACTGAGTCTTTGACGTCCCTATCACTCGTCTGTGGCTTTGCTCTGGACCTGCTGGTGACTGTTGTTGCAGTGAACCTGTGAGAGCTGCAGGCTGGTGTGGAGGACTGAGCCGAGGCAACACATGGACTCAATCTCCTCGAGGAGGCCTTGATCCTGCACCACAGCCGCCCCCGAGCCTTTACCCTGACTCAGGCACAGGCCGAGCCCCAGGAGCCCCTCCTTGGACACCTCTTTCTCCCACGGGACCTGCATAGCTGACTGGCTTTGCCACGGCGGGCTCTCCTGACCCTCTTGCTGGGTCTTGCTGCTTAGCCTATGGACCTTGGCCTTTTCCTGGTAGTGCCTCACGGTCTCCTTGGACAGCACTTTCCTCCTCAGGATGCTGGTGGAGGCAATCTGGTTCTGGGCCTGAGGAGGCTCCGTGTTGCCTTGTGGGTCTGAGATGGTCCTAGCCCGGCACGCTGTTACAGGAGAATAGTTTGGGTGTGAAATGGGTGCTGGAGAACTGTAGGTGTGAGTGAGAGCGGGAGACGGCGGCGTCGGTGTAACTCTATGAGATGCTGAGGGCGAGTAGGAGAGGCGGTCTCTTGGTCGTTGTCCTGGAGGTAGAGGGTGAGGGTCAGAGTTGAGCTGATGAGGATACGACCTGGACATTTCAGCCTCCTGGGCCAGAGGTGTATTGGTGATGATGGGCACTGGAGAAGATGTCGCAAGTTTCTTCGTCGTCTTCATGCTGCTCTTGTTGGGCTGTCTGCGTGGTGACGGAGGAAGGTGTTTTCCATGGACCGCACTGTCATCCTGGCCCATATTCCAGCCGCTCTGATCCTCGCTGCCATCCCTGCCACTCTCATCTGCACGTTTAGATTCGCTGGGAGGTGTCTGCTTGCTCTGGAACAGAAGAAACAAGGAAATACTACTAACTTAGTACCTTTATGTAGTAACACAAATCTGCCCTACTGAAGTTTGTAGGTGAAAACAATATTTCCAGCGTTCTTCACAATGTTTAAATGAGGTTGGCACATGCACCAGTAACTCAATACAAGTCATGATATCAATAGTTGTCTATAAAAATAAATGTTCTAAGCCCTTAGTTTGTGACAGATGAACCAAAAACTTGATTAATTTGATTACAGAGTCTGATCTGAGTTCCATTCTGACTTTAAGAATTGGGATAAAAAAGCATTTTAGTACATATGCATACACACAGTTAAAGAAAGACATATTTTTGGGCCTGAAAGAGTTAAAAACAAATATTTAGACTTAACAGTAAAGGTGCTGTGAATAAAAACTAAGTGGAATTAATAAATATGGAGGAAACCAATTTAGTTTTTTTAAGATATTAATGAGACAAATCTCATGATTGCCCATCTATCCTCAATCCATCAATGTATCTTCACATATCTGGACCTAGTTATATTCTGATTAATTTAAACTCTTTCTGTTACACCTCTCTGCCTTCTTTCCTTTAAGTCCTGAACTTGTAAATGCTGACTGGCCCTCTCATAACCTTCTCTTCCTCCTATGTCTCTCTTGCGTACCGGGGCCTTGTAGTCCAAATTATCCATGGACCTGAAAAAGTCCAGGCTCTTGGCAGCACTGAGTTTCCCTTGCTCCACCGTTGTGGTGCTCAGAGAGTCCAGGATTTCCTCCAGCAGGTTCATCTGGCCTGAGCGGGAGGAGTCGATGTCGAGCTCCAGTGAGTAGGAGTCGTCGCTGTCCTCGGTGTACGAAGGGACATCCCCGCTGTCCTCGGAGGAGATCCTGAGACAGAGACAGGCAGAGTTAAACAGTGATTCATGTATTGTTTCATAAGATAACTCTTTTTTAGCGAGCATCAAATGCTAATCAACAGTGGGAATTTTCAAAAGTAAGATTTTACGTATATAACAAGTTATTGTGATTATCACTGAGAACATGTAAGAATTACGTTGCAATGACCAGTTTCTTTGAAAAGAGTGACATTTCAGTCAACTTAAGCTGTTACCAAATATGTCCACCTGGGGGCAGTATTATCATGGGTAAAAAAAAGAAGATTGAAAGTGCTCAGAAAAAGGGACTTTTAACCTGCTTTTTCTTTATAAAAATGAAACATCCAGCCAGCTTAAGTTCCAATATCTGGACATACATACTTGAAACAAAATGAGGAGGGCCAAAATGTTTCGATCATAACAATAGGAGTACTTACTTGCTCGCACTGTCCAGCTCATCATCATCGAGCCCGTAGCCGAGGTCTCGAGGGCCCATGCTCACGGGATACTTGTTGAAGTTTTGCTGTTAATGAGAAAAACACAGCAAGAGGATGTCGTTAAAAAGCAAAGCATTACATGATAAAGCAATGAAAGTGGACCCTGGGGGGGGGGTTTCTGCTTTAAGATACAAGGCTGTTGATAAACATGGAGTCAGACAGAATGTGGTGTTCTGCTGAGGTTCAGCATTTCATTACACAACTACTTGGAACCTGATGGAGAAAAGATGCAGGTCTGTGTCTGGTGGGTCCCCAGAAGACGGCGGCAGCATCTTTGTTTTAATGAGCCTGGACCCTTAAGGTTGAGACTAAATTTGTCAAATTTGGGCCTAGGGATCAAAATCTTTAACATCCCCTGCAGTATTTTGTCAAACTCAGCATTATATGGGAAGTTAAAGCTACGTACACACTGCGAGTAAAGATATGTGTGGCTACATTAATCATTTGCATTGCTAAACCAGTGCATGTGATTGTATTTGTCATTGAGAGTTGAATGACCAGGGTGTACTGCAGTTGTCTGACACAGTGGGTTTAATAAGCCACCTGTGTACCGTATTTAATGGGTGGGTTAAAGAAGAGACAGGAGCTTTACAGAGCAGGGCAGGACTCTCCCCATGGGAGCCAAAAATCTGCCCCAGGCCACCTATTAACATGCCTTCCACTAGGACGCATATGTTCCTCTCTCACTGCATGCGCATGTTCGCTTATGCTAACACTATCTCTCACTTTCTAATTTACACTCTTTCCACTCTTGCCCATTTACTTTCTCACATATTGCTGCACACCTCCCGTATCTTTTTTTTTTTGGTAACATCTTAAATTGTCGTTTGGTCTCGTGTGTTCTTGTTCACAAACAAGCACTCATGTGGTACAGTTAGCAGGTTTTCTCTAGTGCTTTTTTTTTTTACACTGTCTTGACTCCACCTCTTTGACTTCTCTGCATTTTTCTCTGTAAACTCACATTAGCCAATTATCAAAGCCATACACTGAGAAAATGGCTCTTTACAACCCTAAAAGTGAGCAGAGAACTGATGTGTGTTTAGGGAGACAAATATGTAGTGTTTGTGTGCTTGTGTTGTGGTTGTGTTTGTGAGACACAAAGGTGAAGAAATGCAAGAAACACTTGTTGTGAAAGAAAAAAAAAACTGACACAAGAGCAAAATAACACAAGAGGAAGGGAATTAACCGAAAAAGGAAGGAAGGAAATATTTAGTGGTGAGGAAAGATTCCTCAAAGCCCCAAAGAATGATGGGAATTGGGGGAAGGGGGGGACCGTATTGGAACCGTGACTCAAGCCTGTCTTGATTAGCCGACGCAGTGCCAGCCAGACAGGCGGAATGTAACGTGTGGCTGGCCTGGCCTCATTTAGAGCCTGTGTTTCGGCCAGGGAAGACATACACACCCACATATACACACTCAGTCACATACGCAGCCTATTACAACAAAAAAAAAAACACAAAGAGTTAAAGTGCCATTTTCTCCATAAAAGTCAGCGGAGGAGATGTGTGCAGTAGCCACTTAAGCCCTCTCAGCCATCGGGCTAAACATGAACACATGTGGTGGCACTGCTGATTGGCCGAGCCGCTCCCCTTCCATGGTAGCTTGGAGCTATAATGAAAGAAATTTCAGAGGGGCTCAGGCCTGGGATCCCTAAACAGCCTTTAATGGATTCCTGTGTCAGGGCAGTAAATCTGGGGGCCAGGCCGACATGCCAGCCAGCCAGAGCGGGCCGGCAGAGCGGAGATGCACCTGTGAGACACTTGGGGAGGGCGGCGTTTGGACAGAAACACAAAAGAACACATGCGTTGTGTGTTCATGGTTGCATGCAGTCATTTAGACTGCGCATTTGTGCAAGAGAGCTGTGTTTAGGGAAGCAGGGCCTCTCTCTCTGTGTCTAGGTGTTTATTAAAGCAAGGTGAACCAAAACACAACCAGACACAGGTCATGAAGCCTGGCCCCTCTGATGTCTGTTACAGCTCTGGTGCCGTCTACAAAAAGAAAGTTCCACAGGGAGCTGTAAATGGATGGCACCTCACTTCACGGCTTTATCAATTTGTCATTCCCTCTCTTCACTGTGACCCTGGAGTGCAGCAGTTAAGATTAGACTATTTACAACAACCAAGCAGGAGTGGGTTTATCCCACTTTTTTTTTTTTAATGGCCGACACACTGCATTCATTTGACTGGTAATGTGAGATACAAAGTATGCCTTTGTAAGTCACTTGAACATAAAATTTCTGCTCCTTAAAAGCTGTCGAAATCATCAGCATCAGTTAAATCTGAGATCTAAAATTAGATGTACTGTATGTCAATGTAAAAAAACAACAACAAAAATATAGAGACTTTTTTGCAAATGTGCAATGAGATATTCTCAAGCAAAGCCGTGACAGCTCTGCCACAACCTCATACCTCCTCAGGCCTAACAGGACAGGGGAAAGCATAAAATAGCAGAAAAACAGATTATCATACTGCTCCTTCATTAGCTTCTCGCTGTCGGCTAATGGGAAACTAAAAGGTGAAAATGTAAAAAGTGATTCTCCCCTCCGTGCCTCTGTGTCGCCCATTTCCTCCCTCCATCACTCTGCTGTCAGCGACAGATGTCACTGTTTCCGTCTGCCTGGCTCTCGCTTCCCTTTCCTCTCCACCACAAGTGTGACTGAACAGATCGCAGAGAGTGAACAAGGCAGGAGGAGATACAGCAGAGGAGTCCCGAAAATAATAAAAATGATCAGGTTGTTTCAGTAAAACTAGCTCAATGAAGTATTTTGGAAGAGAGAGGAAAGCCCTGTGTTCCTTGTATCAAGGATTAGATTTGACATCTGAGCTTCTCTTTACAGTGTTCATTTCTTTTTCACCCTGAGGGAATCATTTCTTAATCATTTTTACATTATTTTGTAATCTTTTTTTTTACTTTGATCCGCGTTCCTGAGTACCTGGCTCAAGAAGTAAAAGAATCCTGATTACCACTAGTTTAGGCTTCAGACATAAAAAGCCACACATCCACTTACAAACCTTTACAGTCATGGATTGTGAGCAAATTAGGGTAGAATTATCAGCATGACAAACTTATCCTTTACTCTAACCTTTTATATCCTGGTCTTGCAATAAGCAAAGGTATGAAATATAGGGTGGCCTCTGATTTGACACAACAATTACATTTATGTGGTTATGAGGGGAAAGTAGTCATCACCTTCTACTTTTGTAGCTGCATTTGGAGAAACAAACTCTCCCCTCCTCTTCCCTTCCTCCCCTGCATGACCTGTTAAGCGGAACAACCATGCCAGTCTGTGACAGGGCCAAACGCTAGCGGACTTTAATAGTCAGTCTTACATTATACATTTCATATGGTATTTCTGAGTGGCCACTGATCTCACAGCTTGGCAGTGTATGTAAAGAGATGCCGGTAAAATGCAAACAAACCTTGGGGAGAGGCAGAGCCTTTGCAGAAGTACGGCCAAGTCTGTTTAAGAGCTGCTCACTCAAAAAAGAAAAGAAAAAAGAAAAACAGCGTTTGAGGCAAGATCCACTGCTTGTCTGTCCAACTGGCTTTTGCTGAAAGCCCACTTCCATTTACGCTTTAAAAAAAAAGGAGCCATATAAAAGAAGGAAAATGTGCATTATTCTCATTTTGCTGGACTAAACTCATCCGGTGATATCACCTGGTGTCTTTCTGTGAATGGGTGCAGTGCAGTACTTTGAAGGCGCCAGGAGATGGCACTTTGGGTTCAGCGAGGAAGTCAGTTTGTCTCTGAAGTGGAGAGAAACTAAATGAAGTGGAGACTACAAACGCATATAAATAACCATGTATACTACACACACACACACACACACACACACACACACACACACACACACACACACACACACACACACACACACATACACACACACACACACACTGCAATGGACAGAGCCACCGTACTTAAAGTTCATTCTAATGCATTCTAACTATCAATCTTACAATATGAATCCACAATATTAATCTTATAATGAATATTATGAGCATATTTGAGCTCTTTTCCATTTAGAATAACATCAAAAATATCATTATTATGAATTATAACACACAAACACACTGCATGCTCTATAATCTACAGTTCATGAATAGGCTGTGAAATAGTTAATAGCTATTCAGTTTACCCATAAAGCATTGCTTTAGCATAGTGCTCATACAGCATAGCATTTTCAATCATGTACCGAATAATGCACATACACTGTCTATGTAAGGCTTTATGAGTAATATTTCAAATGAAGTGCTATTGTACTAAAAATACATATTATTAGTATAAGCATGTTTAAACTCAAAGACAGATGATCCTGAAGTCATAACTACACAAATACAGTCAGTCCACATATATTTTGTGTGGCCATGAGCACATGAGCTGTCTCCCACTGATCGAGCACACACACACACACACACACACACACACACACACACACACACACACACACACACACACACACACACACACACACACACACACACACACACACACACACACACACACACACACACACTCTCTCTGAAGTATCCATGTGACTTTGTTCCTCTGTTTTACATCTATGTCAGCTCCCTGTTTCCCCCTCCACCCTCAGCGATGTGGTGTTTTCCGGGCTGGCACCTCTCCTGCCTCACCAGGTGAAGAGTCCAGAGCCTGAGGCTGAGCCCGGCCATAAGCCTGCTGGCTGTCATTGTCCATAACACTGTCCCAACCTCTGCCCTCCTTCGCTCTCTCAACAGCTGTCATTCTGTGGTCTCAAACCTGAGGCAAACTGCTAAATGCATGGCGTTTTCTGTGTGCATGCAGCACACGCAATCAAAAACATGCTCACATGCTCATGTACAAAAGGGCTGAGGTACAGACACTCTCTCTGTTTGCAGATGCTCAAAGCACAATACCACATAAAACACACTCACATAACACACACACATACCAGATATACAGAATCTCAAAAACAGATGTGGCACTCACACAGAAAAACCATACAGGAGCCAGAACAATGGTTGTTGTTTGTTGTATCAGACAAGGAGTCAGCAGTCCAATTCAGTCTTGTTTTTGTCAAACGAAAGGATTACTCCTACATTCTTAATCAACAAGCTCACCAAACACTGCGAATCACCCACATTGGCAGATACGGCTTGAATATGTGTGCAAATGACAGCAGCACTTTAAATTTGCTACATGTGTTGGCTGATCAAATAGAATATGAATTTCATATCTCTGATTATTTTTTGCTATGATTAATTAAAAGAAGCTACTCCAGGATCATTCATTTCATTTCAAGGACAGACAGAGGAGTTTGCAAAAAAATAAATAAAGATGAATGATAAAAATGTTTCAGGCTTCTTCTTTCATACAGGAAGATGGAATGTCTTTAATCAGATCACATGTTTGGAGCGCCAGATGACAAAATGTTTCTATTTATATTAGCAGGTGAATGAGCCTTTGTTGGTCAGAGGTATGGACGTGTGAGAAGGACAAGGGAGTGGGTTTTTGGAGTGTTTGTTCTGTAGCTAAGGACACAATGCAAAATGTGTATATCAAGTCAGTTTCCTTTCAATTACGCATGAATACTGTTCAATTAGCAGCACCATTGTACTATCTTTAATATACACTCAGTTTATTAGGCACACCTACAGCAGCTAGAACTAATGGATTACAATACTACCTTTAAGAAGGTTTTAATGTTTAGTTTTTGTTGAACTTAAAGAGAGGTGCTGATTCAACTTGATCAGTTGGATCCTTTTTTTTTGTCGTGCTGTGTTGCTGATTTTAAAGTAGTGTCAATTCAAGAAATGGTATTTTTATTTTAGGAATATAATATTTTAGGATTGAAAATTAAAGACCGTTATTGCACTGCTGAGATTGAATGGACAAAGACAAAAAGAAAGACGGAGTGGGACATATTATAAGGAATAAGCAGTGAGGAGTAAGAGTTGGTAATGCTATATGTGTCTGTGTGTGGGCACAAGAGGCAGGAGAGGTATGAGGAGGTAAAGGTAGGTTTTCTATTTTTTTTCCGCTTTACTTAACCTTTATTTAACCAGGTTAGTCCCATTGAGAGCAATTTCTCGTGCAAGGAACGCCTGGTCCAGACAATTGTTGGCAGAACACAGTATCAAGATTTCATGGGAAGCAATTTAATACAAAAGAAAAACAGATAGAAAGGAAGGAGACGGAAAGATAAGAGGGAGTAAGAGCAGAAGGTATATTTTCCTCAAAGATTATTTTGAACCGTAACTGAAATGTAAATACGGTGTGCTTTAAACAGAAAGTAAATAAATGGCTAGCATTAAGAAAACTAAAGAACGACAAATAGTTGTATTTCATTCTGTACTTGCCAAATACTGTTCCAGTGGTATTTTATAAACAAAGAACTTTCTTTCTGAACTGTCAAAATAATTCGTTATTTCTTGCTTTTCCATTATGAGTTTCTCAGTAATGTGTTTTTAATGCGTATAAGGACATAAACCAAGCTAATACAACTATTTTGGAAAAACAACAAAACATTGAAGGAGCCAACAATTTTCAGTGAAATTGACTGTTTTGAAGAGTTTCAATCTTTCAGGGGTTACTGCACACTGACAGGCCATAAATTATCAAGGCTTTCTTGGCTTCTCAATTTTCAGTCTTAGTTTCAGTTGACAGAAAAAAAATATGGGGATGTCAGAGTGCACTCTCCTACTGGGGTTTGTGTCTTTAATGTGTAGGCGTCCGGGAAACATACCAGTAAACTGTACTTGAACTTAAAAGTAGAAGTAAATTCATAAAGTTAATGTGTAAGATTATAAAGAATGGGAAAAGCATTGTGTATGGGCAAAGAGAAACTGATGGACTACTTATATAAACACAAACACACAAAACCAGTGCTGTGGGACATGTGTCCTGTGTGTCCCTCCTCCAATGGTCTCCAGGGACCCGTTACTGTGGCAATGAACAGGCCTCAATGGCAGGGACAGGGGTGTGAGAGTGTGTATATCCTGAATACGATGTGAACGCGTGTTTGTGGGTGTGTGCGCACATCAATTGCAAGTTAACTGTTAATCTGTGCGCGTGTGTGTGTGTGTGTGTGTGTGTGCGTGTGTGTGTGTCGGGCTTGCCCGTCTTTGTGTGTGCACTTGCTGGGGGGAGGGTGTCCGAGGAGGCCTTTAGAAAAGCCCTAATTGCCGTTCCTCTCCTCTCCTCTCCTCTCCTCTCCTCTCCTCTCCCCGGCCGTCACAGCTTCCTCTGCGCTAAGACTTTCCAGCCTCATCACACACACAGGAAACACAACGCTAATTAGAGACAGCACAACCTCTCCTAATCAAACTCCAACATGACTGTGACCAAAATGTCAGTGTGTGCATGCAGGGATGTTTTTTGTGTTTTTTTAGACAGAATTTGGAGTCCACTTGGTATTTTTCATTTAGCCATAATAAGTAGAAAATCTCCAGCTGAGAGTACAGAGGTATAAATATTATTTGAGAGATTTAACTAGTAACTTGAGGCTGTAAGCATGTGTTTAATACTGTACTTAAGTTTGCAATTTGAATTACTTTAAACTTAACTTCCTACACCCAGAACTATATGTCCACATTTCTCTTCTCATTTTCTAACGTTTTTACCTCTCTTGATATATTTATTGATGAATGTGTGTTTTGTGAGCGTGCATGTGCTTGCAAATTGTATGCCAGCTTTGCACAAAAAATAAATAAATAGGAGCTACCGACTTGAAGCAAGCAAATTCTTCAGAGGAAATGCTGACCAGCAGTTGAGTTGCTTCTACTGTCCGTGCTGTTCAGAGAAAAATACTGAATGTACAACATGAGTGCGTTGAAAGAAAAAAAAAATGCTTATCATTACATTTGGCACCCTGACAAATGACTGTACTTCCAATAGTTGTTTCAAGAGAGAGGGGGTAGAGAGGCGGATGGAGATTAAAAAAAATGGGGCTGGAGAGAAAAAGAAAGAAAAAAATGAGAACAAAAAGTGGACGGAAAGAGCACAGAAGTGGAAGACTGCATCCATGTCGGTCAAGTGAAAACTGAGCTCTCGTATGATCAGTCAGTGAACATGTAGTTAACTTATTTACTGATGTGCATCTGTGTGTGTGTGTCATACCCGTCTCATCTTCTGCAGTCTCCTTGGAGACAGGCTCTTGGTGCTGGTGGGAGAACCCTCACAGACCATCACCCCCTCTTCTTCTTCTTCCTGAGTGAGAAACGAAATGAATGTAAATCTAAAACGATCTGTGTTGTAAATGAACAAAAGGGACTAGTATGTAGAATTTGTTGGTTGGAGAATAATGTGTTTTTGCATTCAAACCACATCACAACACATTCAATGTATTACTCCCTTGTTTAAGTGAATCCATTTCAAGTGGAAGAATTACGTTACTGAATTAAAGCAATGATGCTCTTTGTACAGTTTGTTTCTATTTATCTGTGACATTTGTAAAACTGAAAATGATTAGTCTGGTGATAGTCGGAATTTTCCTTGCTACCAACAACCACAGTGAAAATATTTGTTGATCCTATTAATAAGTATTGTTTATCTGTAACAGAGATCTTAATTGTTGTTAAAAAAAACATTAAAAACACATAAACCACACAGTTTGATCACTGTAGTTCACCTGAGTCAATCTCACACACACACCGTCCTGTTACAGCAAATAGTGCCCAGCTGTTTCAGTAAATCACTGAAAAATTAAAGGATCTACTCATGACCCATCTTTTAAGAGGGTGATCTTCAGTAGGAACAAATTAGTTTGAGTATCTGAGCCACAGATATGGTATTAAAGTTGGAAAACATAGAGAGAAGAAGTAATGCATTGTTGGTTTTGTTTTTTTCATGTCATTTTTGGATAACAGCAGATATATTTATTATCACCAGCCTAATGCTTTAAAAGGTTCTCTACAAGGTTAAAACAATCACATTCAAGGTAACCACCACTGATGAGATTCATTTCAATATGTTTGTGCATTGAGGTCCTTGTTTAGAAATCTGTGGCTGGCAGCTACATAAATGCACTGCAGATTAAGTGTGATCCTGAGTAAGTGGAATTAATTAATTTGTGTATTTAAGAATGTATTTCCGAACGCACAGGAAATCTGTTTAACTTCAAATCAAATAGATTTAAAAACTTCTTGTTTCCTCTACTGTGTGTGTGTGTGTGTGTGTGTGTGTGTGTGTGTGTGTGTGTGTGTGTGTGTGTGTGTGTGTGTGTGTGTGTGTGTGTGTGTGTGTGTGTGTGTGTGTGTGTGTGTGTATGTGTGTGTGTACACACACATGCAAAACACTGCAAACTCCTCATGCTCTTCATCAGTGCCCTCTCTGCTCAGTTTCCCACTGACAGATCAAACTGCTCTTGCCTTATCAAATCCATCAGGCTTATGGAAACATACACCTCGTTACATTAGCTTTGAGGAAATCACAGGCTCACTGATGAAATATGCAGACAATAAAAGTAAAACGAGGGGCCGGGGCTCGGATGACATGACAGGCCATAGCCAGAGGGGCGTTGGTTAAAAATGTACAGCCCTGAACAAAGCGCTAAGCAGGCTTCAACAGTCATTAAAGGGCCCTGCGTCAGAATCACACACTCCATGTAAAGCAGCCTTCCTGTCTGTTTCTATGAGGGGTGTGTGTGTCGACTGTATCTGTGTGCCTCAGAACAGGATTATGTGTGCGCACATCATTTCTAAGAGCGTGTGGATGTGTGTGTCGGGGAGGTGTGAAAGTCTGTGCTGCTCACCCTTGCTTTAAGCCTGCC
Organism: Anoplopoma fimbria; assembly: GCF_027596085.1. Taxonomy (NCBI): domain Eukaryota; kingdom Metazoa; phylum Chordata; class Actinopteri; order Perciformes; family Anoplopomatidae; genus Anoplopoma; species Anoplopoma fimbria. The sequence goes on along the minus strand of NC_072456.1, from coordinate 13,146,752 downwards.
CTTAATGTCCCGGATGCCCCTCTTGGCATGACTCTTGGCCTAGGAGCCTAGGAGGAAAACACACACACACACACACACACACACACACACACACACACACACACACACACACACACACACACACACACACACACACACACACACACACACACACACACACACACACACACACACACACACACACACACACACACACAGAGAGACTACTAATGAAAACATGTTGCATTAACATTTTGTTCTGGTTTCTTGTAACATCAAGAAATGCTTTGATCCCTGTGGCAAAAACACGGAGACAAAAGGCTGGATAAGAGAGCATCACGCACTAACAGAAGGCGATGACATGAAAGGGCACCCTGACCACCTATTGTACAGCACAAGATGACATTGGTACTGCTCATCAAACACAGACTACAATGTTCCCATTCCTTCCGCTGTCAAAGCCTAAACAGACAGGTTTTTAAATTAATTTGTTGTAGATTTAGGCAAACTGAGTCATTTTCACAAAACAACCTGTAAAATGTCTATTTCAGTGGAGCCTAAAGGACTCGATGTCTCAAGTACATGTACATATAGAGGAATCATTACATTGCATAAAGCTACATTCATTTCATCGTTTTGAAGAAGAACGTACTTTAGTCACAGCTGTGTTGATGAGGGCTCCTCCTCTCTGTAAAGGACACAGAACATTATTAGTAAGTCACTTTGGGTGAGTTTCCACAAATACAGATTTCTTTTAAAATATCAAATATTCATATTATGCACGCAGCATGCAATCATATCCTGGTGATCGAATTTCAACATAAAATGACTAAGACCAAGCTGCATTGCAGTTAGATTTTTTCATACATTCTTGTCATACTGTGAAGTACAGTATCCTTATCAATATCATGAGAATTATTTCTCCCATATCATTTGACTCGCACTATAGTCACAAAGGACTCATTTTCAATATCAAACACAACCAAAAACTCCCTGTGCAGCTGTAAATAGTATTTTAATGCAACTTCCATATACGGCTGGTGACATCAGGCAAAGTATCATATCACTGAGCCGTGATAAACGGCACAATTCAAAGCATTCAGGAGGTTTTTATTTAGAAGCAGTCTAAAACAGCGATGGAAGGGACTGTGCGTGATTGATTTCTACTTTGAGTTCTGCAGACTGACATTATGGCACCCAATATCTCTCGGTGCCTGTCTTCTTTTCTCTCTCTCTCTCTCTCTCTCTCTCAGAGTTGCTGCATCTCTCCTCTGGCGTCTCGCTCTTTTTCTCTGTTTGGTCTTTAGTGTAAGCACAAAGCGTCGGCTAAACGGCTAAACAGAGTAAATGGCAGACAGTGTTTCAGAAGTCGGTAAAGGGAGAGGAGGAGAGAGGCCGAGGTGAAGGCCCCCGTTATAGATCCCTGTCAGTCAGGAAATGTGAACTTTAACAAACCTTTGAAGAGCACTCTAGAGAACTAATTCAGTCTTAGCTGACGGCGTGGGGAGAGAGGCAGGGGTAAGAGAGAGATAGTCTGTGTAAGAGAGGGAGACAGAGGGGGGGCCAGTGACAGAGATAAAAAGAGGGAGAAAGAGAAAGGAAGATAAAGAGAGAGAGAGAGAGAGATAAGGGAAGAAAAGGAGAGGAGACAGGAGATGAAGAAGGAGGGAGAGATCTATGTTCTTGGGTCGGTTAAGCGGAGTAACGCCTGTGTTTGCTGCCAGATCAACATGTCATGTCGGAGGACGTCTTGTCACGTCAAATCACTTCTGTCTCCCCCTGTCTGTCCTGTCTGTCTGTCTGTCTGTCTGTCTGTCGGTCTGTCTGTCTCCACTGTCCTGCTGCACGCGCTGCTTCACACACCAAACTGCACTCGAGCTGGATCTGTACATTCAGGCACCCCCTTCACTCCAGAGGCAACAGCAGGACTTCAAACACCGAGTCGTGTCAATCACACTTTCAATTAAATATAACTCGGGAATGAAATGGGTGAAACATAAAAATAAAAATAAAAAATCATAGATAAAAGCATTTTAGTATACGCAGGACATTCAGTTAATACCTTCACGGTGTGCATCCATTGCTGGTAAGACCTTGAATTACCTGGAGGGATGTATAAAACACAGAGAACATGAATTAATAATTTTGCACTCGATAGCATTGTATTAACATTGCAAAGCAAAGGTAACTATGTATATTACACTGTGACACAGTCTCATAGCTACACACACTCGCACATTACTGAGCATTTAAAAAACAATTCTATTTTAAACAAACATATCAACATTAACAGCGTCACATAATGTGGTTGTTTAAATTGTTGAATATAACTACATTTAGTGCTATAAGGCTTTGGAATAATTTGTTTCCTTCTTCTGTCCCTTTTGTTATACAATCAATAATAAATACTGTTTAATGTAACATTAGTGTTATCAACCGGATGTAAAGGATTTGTGCAGGCAGAATGGAGGACAGCTTAAAAGAGATTTTTCTATGTGGTCCGGGGCGCTAAAGTGTTTAGAAGACAAAATTACAGACGACAGTGTGTGTTTGGGATCAGAATTCATAAGGCCAATAATATGATGGATATTTAGCTGCAACATCTGGATGCCATTTCTTTCTTATTGTCATGTAAATAAGACTGAAAGTCTGATGTGATCAAAATGATATAATTTGTGTGAGCACTCCTTTGGGACTTCAAACTTCTGATATCTCGTGCTCAGTCTCCACATGTAACAATGCTCAATCCTGCCAAACCATTACCAATTCTTTGGTTTATCTTTTTTTGTCACACTCAATCAGATCAATCAGAGCCTTTGTATCAGTTCCAATTTTATTTTACAACAAATGACAGTCAAGATGGGGCGGCTGTGGCACACGAGGTGGAGCGCTCGTCCCGTAACCACAAGGCTGGTGGTTTGAACCCCTCTCCAGTCAACATGCCGAGGTGTCCTTGAGCAAGACACCTAACCCCAAGTTGCTCCCCTGGGGCTTCTTAGCAGCCCACTGCTCCTCCGGGATGGGTTAAATTCAGAGAATTGTAATTTCCCCATTGTGGGACTAATAAAGGATTGATTATTATTATTATTATTATTAAGATGCTTGTCAAATATAAAAAAAATAAAAATAATCACCACCAGAGGCTTTATACTGTTTTCCGAATGCCCAAGAATCACTTGTAGCCATTTTGTTGCAGTTTTTAAATCGATAACAATTACATTCTGTTCTTCCAAAGACAATACAGTGTATTTGTACATTTGTATTTGAAAGGGCCTTACGTGGTCACAGGTGTGTTCATGAGAAATGTGACAACTGCCTTTAAACGTGACTCAAATAATAAGATGTTCAGGACCAGAAATGTTATAAACTGTGTACTTGGACACTACAGTGTAATATATTAAGGCCATCTATTTAACCGGTTTATCACTGTTTTAGAAGACTTTTTGTACTTTCAATTGTTTCGGGAGTGAAAGGCTCTGAATGCCTTTCCTTTAATTTTCTTAACTTTAAAGACTTTTTACTTGTTTTATTCACTGCTTTTACTGTACATCTTACTAAAGCACAATAACTACAGCCTACTGAATGAAATATGGCAAATAAATATAACATGGCTAATTGATGGACAGGTCTAATAGTACTCACTTCCACAGAAGCCCCCCTCTGTGATCTCCTCTTCAAACACATCGGAGAAGCCGCGGCCTGCATTCAATTTGGCCAGCCGTCCGTCGATGAACTACAACCATAAATTACAACGTGCTTATTAAAGAAGGGGGGGGCACACTTAAACAGATACAAAACACATACACACAGATTCAAACACTCAGGCCGCAGTGGGGTGTTATTAATCCTACCTGACAGAAACTACATCCCAAGATTAGGTGGGTTGCAGGTAATAAGGATTTGGTAATGTGGAGCAGGTGAGGGATTAGGGCAGCAGACTACATGCTGCACACTGTCTGAGACATGAGGAAGTTTAATTTCCTCCCTTTGTAACATGGAGCGCATAAAACTCCATCTCATAAATATTGACCAAAACAGCCAAGACAGCTACACAATTCATGAACACAGACACAAACTAAATATGTTACGCAAATACAAGCAACCACACATGTACCTTAACATTTGTGATTAAAGAAATTAAAAATGAACAGCATTCTTTAGACATTAAAGCATGAGAAATATCTACTTTTACAGGCCGCGACCAAATAAAACCAGGGATGAGAGGGGAAGGAAAAAGTCAAAAACAACAAAATGGTGTCAATAAATAGTTTTTAACAAAAAAATGTATAACTTGCATCCACTTTACAGGCTCAGTTGAGTGTTGTATTTTTTGCAGGGAAGAAAAAACTGTGTATCATCTTTCTAAATACTGAACATGAAGAAAATCTTAAAAACAATTATGTGAATGTAGATCACTCAGTCACACATATGGTGCGCTGTTTCCCATTAGCTAAATCAAACCACATTGACCCCCAAGTTTCTGTTAGTTTCCTGTCCCATCGCTTGTAATATCAGCAAATCACTGTGTGGAAATAATACTTTCCAGTGAAATCCTTGGGCTAATCTTGGCAAGTTTATGGTGTTAAAAAAAAAAAAAAAAAGCAGCTGCAGCTTTTTTCTTTCATTTTCAAGATGTGGGGTCAAGGTCTGCAGAAGTCATGAAAAAACAACTTTCTGCCAGTTTGTGTGTGTATATATGTTTTTGCTTTGTCTTTTGTGTCCAACCTAAAACTAGAATCTAACTTTTCAACCTCTTCAGTTTATCAGTGTAAAGGTGGGAGGGAAAAGCATCTAAAAATCAGTTATGGTATCATTCAAAAAATAATTAGTATATATTAAGCGTTTGGATTTAAAACTAAAACTTATTTTGACTGAGGATTGCACTAATTAACAATCAACACCTCCTACCTTTCAAGCACTATTTTGGAACCCTCTTCTTTTTAATACTTGAAAGCAACATATTGTCAGATGAATTCTTAACTGTATCACTCCTACTCCCACCTCTGCGACTGTGTCCAAAGTGTAACCACAGTGTAGGTTGTTTTAGGGCGCGTGTCCTCGGGGACAGTCTGCTAACTAGCGACCGACACGGCCACCCGCTCCTCCGGTCAGAAGAGCCGGAGACTCATCATTAGATCATTTTAATGAGAGGTGAGACTGCAGGTTTCAACCACTGCTCTGATACTTGGCTGGCCCAATTAGTGCAGATAATCAACCCAAATCATCACCCAGCCAAAGCCTCCACTTATCTCCCCCCTCGTCTGCCTCCACACACCCCGTCTAGATTACCTGCCTCACTGTGGGCCTTAATTGGACATTACTCAACAATGGCAAACTGTGATCTGTACACAATGTGAGACACACACAAACCAACAATTAAAAAAAACACTTGTTCATGCACTCGTGCAAGAACACAAACACAAGAACACAATGGCTCATTTTCTTTGTTTTGAGAGAGAGAGAGAGAGAGAGAGAGAGAGAGACCAATAAAAAAGCTCAAACACAAAGTCATCAAACAAAAAGTATGAGACCTTTAAATACATTTTTTAAAAGCTTTCACGCTTTCCCAATATTTGTTAATCTAATGACATGAAAACAAATTTACTCCATTAACATTTAGGTCATTTTGCTTAAATAGTTTTAGACTTTTACACAACAAACGCAACCCAATCTATAAGTGTAAATAAAAGCAAACTGAATCCTGCTCCATCTCTCCATTTCTACATGTCATCTTGCTTCCTGTTGCTGTGGCAGTAGCAGACCGTAGACCGTGAGAGTTATTCCATCTGGCTACCAGCACATTGACTCACTCACGGGTCGGTCACAGTGGTCTAGATTTATTTAAACTCTCGAATTGTGGAGCCAACAATGGGGATTAGGACTCTACAGGGGTTTATGAACAGGGATATACACAAAAGCTTAAAGGAAATGTAATTTTGCAACCTGGAATTTTAGCCCATAAACTGTGGATACTGAGGGATATATAGCAGAACTCATGTCACTCACTTCTGAAGGGAGGTTTTCAAGGTTGAATTTGGGCTTACAGTTCGCCAACATCTTTGCTAGTTACTAAAGCATTGAAATTTAAATTCGGCCACAAGGAAGGAGGCCTGGTGAGCAAGTAACAACCACTATCGCAGCTTCATAGGTTGCGACTACTTAACATTTTGGAAAGAATATCTAATTGCGATTATTTTGTTGGAGTGATATTGCAATTGAGATATGATTGCAATATGATTTGTGAATATTCTATTATGGTGTGATTTTTGTGGAGATCTGTACCAAACTGTATTTTGTTACACACTTTGCCTTTAACATATTATTGATTAATTGTGCAGCCCTGAAATTAATTCATTAAAGTAAGAGAGTTTTGGGAGGCAGCATCTAACAGCCATTAGCAGTAGTGCATTTTAAAGCCCTTGCTTGGACATGGAGGAGGCAGCTACTTTCATCCATCACTCCTATTGGTTATTATAAAATGTAGTTTTCCAGCTTACGGTGACGGCTGTGATATGGAGTGGACAAAGCAACTTCATGTTCAGATTTTAAATCAGATAATTTGGTTTTGCAAGGACGCACCTTTTTTCCCCTTTCGATAAATGTCTGGGCTACTGCATTCATACCCACGGAGAATGACGGATGATTATTGATTGATGGGACGCACATTGTCTACAAAGGCTGCTGGCAGTAAATTATCAGACTACAAGTCTCCCTACAGACTCAATAAAACCGTGAATAGCTTAGTTTTGTCAATACGAGGAAGAGACTTCATTGCAGCGGTCTGTACTAGCGCAATACACACACATGAATGACAGTGTGTGCGCGCCTGCGAGTGTGTAGGAGCTGAGGATGGTTGATAGGAAGCAGGCAGGCTTTCCCCCGCATTCTTTTAGAAGACTTCTCCCACTTGTTCTGTTCTGAACAGAGATGGGCTGGTGGACCGAGCACACAGGAAACAGGAACAGAACAGAAGTGTGTTAGAAGGTGAGACTGTGACATTTTAAGAGGTGTGTGTGTGTAGATTTATTTTAGGGTTTGGCTTAGTGTCTATATGCCATAGAGGCAAAAGATAAAAGGACTGTTGTTTCTGCTTCTTGTCCCCTAAGTAAACGACTCAAATGCACTTGACATTTACATTTTAGTTATTAAGAAGGTGTTCTTATCCAACATGTTATAATAATACATTTTAATAGGGCTATTGAAAGTAATAGATGGCCCTAATGACATTTGACAGCACACAATAGTCTCTCTGTCCTCAAGGCCATACACATCAAAAGTATTACTAATGTTTCGCTGAATTTGCATGAACAACTCCACGGCCTTCCATCTATAAAACTGCAATTTCATTTTGGAAGCAAAAAACCTGCTTTACAAGGAATGAAAACAAAATTACCTGTAGAAAAGCAATTTCCTGCTGAAATGGTAACACCTCAAACTCAGGTAACACCTCCACATTATGCGTGTCTGCGTCACCGTGTGTGTGTGAAATGTGTGTTGTGGTCTACCAATTCCTAAAATATGGTTTGAATTTGGCTCAAGTTTGACCCATTATTGTTGGCTTATAGGCGACAGTGACAAATCCCACACTTTAGAGGCCAATGTGTGCAAGTGATTAGAAGTTATATGTAATTGAATATATTGTATTAAACATGTTGTTTCAATCTAGTCTAACACTAATGACTGTTGCTTGATAATTGAGCAACCCAACCTGTTTATTTACACATTCCTTTGTCAACATTAACATTTTGGGATTTGAATCTATTTTACACATATGACAAGTTATAGCAGCCAAAGTGTATTACTCATTGTGTGTGGCCAAATGCTATTAATGTTTTTTTAATTAGATGGCATATTAATAAGACATCAGTCCTACTTTCAGGCCTATAAATAATGTGCAATATACTGGCAATGAGGATGATATATTGCAAAATAACACATTGGTATAAAGAACAATCAATAACAAAACAAGAGCAGAAGATTCAAACTTTCGCGGTCCATGAGTGAGTACTTCTTTATATAAAAATGAATGTGTGCATGTGTGTGGACACGCAAGTTGAGCATTGTTCGCGTGTTTGGGAGCGGATGTGGGTCATGGCCAGAGCAGAGCTCGGGCAGACCGCTGGCCTCTCTCACTTTAGTCCAAAGAGGAGTGGAGGAGATAAGCTCACCCCATCCCCCGTGCTAGAGAGGAGGAGGAGATAAGGGCCTGTTTCCCAATGCTACCGCTGAGGCAGGAGCCAGCCCGGGAGGATGCTTTGAACTGCTGCTCGCTATCTGCTCTGCCTGGGAAAATTATAGACGGGGCAGAGTGTCCAGAGAAACAAAAGGCTGATTGAGGGCCGCTGTGCTGTAACTCTCGGGGGTAAATCACACTACTATCACGGGTCAGAGAGCAAAGAAAAATTCAAGGGGTTGAGAGGAAATTTTTTTCAGAGCCAGAGGTGTCTCTCTACTCGGCTCTGGCTCTGCTAAGTTTAGTATTGCTGAAGGGATTTGGGGGGGGAAACATATTAAGTATACATGAGTGATTTTAAGGGAAACTCGTGTAACCACACATGAATAAAGGATACCTGCTCACACGCTCACAAACACCCCCTCTAAAATACAAACATGAACACAGTGGAGTTCATAATTATGTATGTGCTTGTGGTGGATTTTACATTTTCTAAGGAAAAAATTCTAAATTGTTTTTTTTGCTTTTAGAGGCATGTGCATACATGTTAAAGACAGGATACAACCATCATGGTTTTCTACAGTAAAATACTTAAAACAGGCCTGACTTATCATAGTTTTGTTTGTACACATGGCAAATTGAGCAAACAGAGAGAGATTAAGAAATAACTGTGTTTTAAAAGATAACCACAGTAAACAGTTTCTACGGGTCAATAACCGTCCATTATCCCGGGCCTCTCTCTTCTCCTCAATCTGAACAGCTGAACTGTCAAGATACAAAATACTGACTTTGACCAGTTGACAGTTTGCAGAGCACAAGTGCTGCTGGGAGACAACTGTTAAAATGAATACTTTTTACCTTCTAAATAAAAAATCTGCTCAAAAAATAAACAGCTCAAAAAATTCGAATTGATGGGAGAGGACAGAGTAACCTTCCATATGAGCACTCAGCAGTCATCTTTTTATACTTGTGCTGTGTCAATTTACCCATGAAAGTTACAGTTTATTATACAATTATGATCTAAGAATGATTAAGAGTTCTGTATTGATGCATAAAGTAAAATAAGATGTCCCAAAATGTAAACATTTTCCATGTTCAGACACACACACACACACACACACACACACACACACACACACACACACACACACACACACACACACACACACACACACACACACACACACACACACACACACACACACACACACACACACACACACACACACACACACACACAGCTGTTTGTACCTGTTTGAAGAGCTGCAGGTTGACAGCCATTGACAGGAAGTTCCTCATGGTGCTCGATCGATGGTTCACAAAGCTCTCCTCACAGAAAGTTATTGGCTCCCCCTGAGGAGTCCACAGCAACATTATTGGCAAAAATTACACTTTTCTTTGTACCAATCTGTTTCTCTCCATGTTTACTTGAGCCACAGGAAATTAAGGCAGATGTGTGTGGTGCCTTGAGTGGCAGGGGGTCTTACTAAACATTGTTGTTTATAATATGATTTACAGCACTAAGAAGATAACATCATATTTCTTGTTAATGTGCACTGTAGAAAATGTTTTCTAAAAACAAAGTAGTATTTCATCTGATTTCTTCATTAGTGAGCTAACAGGGCCTAAAAAATAAAGAAAAAGCCTAAACAAGAGAAAGGAAGGAAAGCGGAAGGATCAAGAAAGATAAGGAAGAGCAAAAAACAGTTCCTCTAGAAAAGAGCGATCTCCCCTGGACCAGAAGACTTGGTCCCAGTAAAGTCTCCAGTACTCCATATGAACACATCATCACATTATTACTATTTCTTACATCATGTCTGTTGGCCTGTGAGCTATAGACACGGAGGATGACAACAGAACCACTGCAGGCCAATCACACGCAGCCCTACAGTTATTTCCAATTTATGTTTTTTCATAATTAACATAATTCTCACATCTTTCAATGATGCTCTACATTCTTCTAGTGTTAAACAATGTGCTTTGTCTGTTCAAGGCTACAAGCACAGTTTGGCACATAAAAACAACTTAACAACACCAGAGACTAACTACATTTTTGAGGATGGGCGGATGATACCAGTGGCCCAAATTACATCACAGGAATACTGCTCCACTTACATCACTAAAAGTTTTTAAGGCTTATTCTCTCTCGTAAAGCAGAGTTGAAAGTAGCTTGTTGTAGTTTAATCAGCTTGCATTTTCCATCTGGCTGCTACAGCCTCCGACCATACTGCAGCTAACAAAACTAAATAGCATGCCGAGACTAACAACTAATTGCTACTGAAAAAAAACTTCCAAAGTCAACTTTAAGACTGGGTCTGTGTACACAACACTATCCAACAATATCCTTTAGTACACACAAGCCAGCAAAAGGAAGAGAGACATATTAATTGTATCTATTTTAAGAGGGTCATCATGGTTGCCTAGCACAAGAAAGACTATGAAAACATCCAGTTAAGGTGTAAAAAAAACAACTAAGTCTTAACTGTATGTAGCCAGCCAATACATTTGATTTAGTAAGACACAGTTAATATAGAGAAACAGCATGAGGTTGGGCCGGTATTGTAACCGCATGAAAAGAGAGGGCCATACACACTCACATCTGGCCAATAGTTTTTCTTTCCTTCGACAACCACGTGATTTTAACTGACTTATATCAAAACTAAGATGTAATAAAAAATAATCTCAAGAATCTGTGCATTTAAAGATGTTTCTGGTGGAGCGTCATGTACGCCTGATGAGTCCCGTTAATCAGCCCGAGTGAGGAGTGATTTTTAAAGCCTTAATTAGATCCCAGTTTGCCATCTCTTTTCCATGGCTCCGACACCCCATATCTCTGTTCTCCATATGCCTGCTCACTAAAACTTCGCACTCCGCTCCATAAGAGTAGTTAATGTTATGGATAGGGCTGTATCACATGTCATTCATTCACATTTGAAGCTTTGATTAAAGTTTTCGCATGAAGCTCTGAATGTCTGTCAAAAAAATGTATGCCATTGGGTAAAATATGATTTTGTGTTACTTTGGAAATACAAATGTAATTTATGGTGCTGTTAGATTGCTGCTAGACAGCCCCGTTAATACAGCTGCAAGTGTCGCTGCAGCAAAAAGGAAGACCGCAGTGAAAAAGTTGTTAGGGCTAAACTCCATCATATATGGAATAGAAGCAGAGTATTTCACTAAAAACATGACGTAAATTTTTTCAATACATTTTTACTTTTGGACTGAGGACATACAATTACAACGACCAGGAGCCGCGTTGCACGTTGTAAAGAGAGAAGGGAAGATTAGGTCGATTATTGCACAAAAAGTTTTTGAAAGTTTTAAGTTATCAACTGGACTGTCCTACATATATTGAAGCATGAAACTCATCTGTCACAGAGCTTATAAGAAACTCATTTTAAAACAATCAAATAAAACAGAATGCCCCTGCTTTATAGACATGGACAATTTTTTATATTATTTGGCCATAGAAAACACAATCTGTTAAGACAGCTACAAGTTGATCTATGTTTCATGTTTGATATCGATCTATGAAATGTATGTACGTTATATATGAGTTTGTTATTATTAAGGCAGTCATTACATAAAAGCAATTCTACAAATAAAAAAAACTCATCATGCAGCAGATGTGTTCAACGTGCCAGAACAAGTGGGCAGTTCTCTGTGGATGAATCAGATCAAATCTAGGGGGAACTGAAGTCGCAGTAAACTTTCAAGAAATCTATGAAAATGACTATATTTCACTGGGATAGAGTTTAACTGTGGACGCTGTTATATCTATATGTGTCCGTGTTTATTGTAGATTTTGGCAAATGTGTTTTTATATGAATGTCTTTTTTTTAAAGAGGTTATGATCAAATATTATGTTAATTAATGTTTAAACATTGTTTCAAGTGGATTTAACAATTAATCAGAGTATTGGTATTCATTTATATTTCATTTGAATGACCAGAAACTGCTGCTTTCAATTTAAGACTGAAATTTTAAATATTCTTTAGAATAAATTATCACCTTGATTCAAGATTTTTAGGCTTTTTATGTGTATTTGAATGTACACCACTTGTTTAAATATATAACTAGATGTTTCAAAATGATCCTTTTCCAAAAGCAAATTGCACTTTGATGTAGACCTGCATGTTCTTGTGCAGGACTCCTGCTGTGTGTGGACACATTATATAAATCTACTATACATGCAAATATACTTTGTGTAAGATTTTGTGTCTAAACCAGTCTTGACTGCTTTTAAACATGTGATGGCACCCCAACCTACGCTCCTCAGGGTTTTCACACCTGGTTGGGTGACATTAACTAGTTACATGCCCATTTAAGCAGAATGTTGGCTAATTCGGCCCCTAAATAGTACTGAGCACATGGCAATGGAATATGCGCACCCACCCACCCGACTTGTCTTCATCAACGGTGGTGAAAGCTAATTTGAACTTCTGTTTCAGGTTCTTTTAGCAAGACATGTGTGTGCTGCTCTGAGTAGGTGAGACGCACCTGGTGGAGAATCGTCGTGAGCTGAAATTGATAACCTAAGAAATGGTGTTCTAATCAGCTGATTGCTTTTCAACTCATTATCATTTCCCAGTATTGTTTCATTTACAACTCAGCAAGACTCCAACCAAACATCCACACCCCTCCTTATGTCGAGGCATATGGGCCTGTGAACCACAGCGCTCGGCTCAGCTCTGTCTGCGAAAATCTTTTCCTCAGCTCAGAACAATCATGAGCAAAGTGATATTCAACAAATATCAGAATGCAGGGAGCACCATCAGTATCTTCATGCAAGCAGATGTGCGGTTTGTGCATGCTTATGTGTGTACATGTATGTTAACGACACCGATTTTGAGCGTGAGTGAACTGAGAAATGACTGCATGTTGTGCTTGCACATACACTATCACACACATACACTGAGTTTCAGTGCTTGTGTCAGAGGGGAGGCAGTTTGTTCATATACTGTCTGTATACAGAGAAAAGAGAGACAGCATCAATAATGTAGCATCTTGACTCCGGGAGTCCACAAAGTCCAATTAATCTCAAAGCCAAAGGAACAAAGGCTTCGCTATTTGACAAACAGGACATGCTGTAGTTTGCTCTGCTCTGACTCAGACTTGATAAGCAGAAAAGATCCAGAAAAGAAATGTTAGGGGGGCTTAGTAAAGGAGAGTAAAACACCAAAGGTGGCTAAAAGGGATCTTCAAAGGGAACGTCCTGACTCTTTTCAGCTCCTCTGACATTTCACTGCCTCAGACAGGCCCACCTTAGCTCTGTGCTCCAACTGAAAAACACACCTTTTACCTTCAGTCAAAACTGCCCCAGTCTAACCAGACTCCAGTGAAATTTGACTCAACTCACCCAAACAGAGATAGCTACTGCCTGCTACCCAGTCTGACGAGCAAATATATAATATTCATGTCAGTGATTATTTAATTCTGACCGTGAACGAAAATGTAATCTATTGCCTTTATACTTATACTTAGTATGTTAATCAATAAATGTTCTTGTTTTTAAATGCAATCTAACGGAGCATGATCATTGTTAAAAAAGTATCATTACAAATATGATTGTTTGCTGTCCAGCACAGAGATGAATATAAATGGTCACTTCAGCCAAATTAGAAAAAGAAAGGATTCTTTGTCACTTACCTTGAGATGCAGATAGTGTGGGTTTTTAAGTTTTTAATATCTGTCTCTGACATTTCTGCTGCCACCTCAGTATAAAAGATACTAATGGAATTTAGGTCCTATCAGTACTGAAGAGATATAGTTTATAAAAACTGTACCATGTGTTCTCTGAGTAAGGGTGAGATTTTGCTTGAATAAGAACAAACAAAATTCCATTTATATCCATTGTATTGGGGACTGATAACTCCAAACATGGATTATTAAGACCAAAACTCTCTATATGGCTAGATACCACTCGAGGAAATGAATGTTGTTTTTCTAATTTGGGTAATATGGTTAGCTCAAACACGTGTGTATGTATCAAACTCTGGATTTAATGGCAAACAAGTAAACGTTCCAACGTAAATTATTTAAGAAAGTAATGCTCTAATTTGACACTGACTCAATGACTCTGGATCCTTACAGGTTTATATCTGAGGGCATCTCGGTAGGATCCAAACAGAGCGGCCTGCACTCTCAGGAAGGCCCTCGCCACACCACTTCCTGTTGCTGTCGACTGCTTCTTCAGCTTGCTCTTCAGAGAGGACACCTGGTGGAAAACATAAAAAGGCAGAAAGTCGGAGAGAAAGAGAGAGACAGAAAGTGAGGGGGGGAGGAGAGAGAGGTGGGAGGGTGGAAAAGGGAGAGATGGAGGGGTAAAAAGTTAAATTATCACCTCTGAAATTGGTGGAGGAAACAGCTAGCCCATTCTGGGTGTGAAGTGTCACATTTGCAGGTCATCCTAAAATAGGAAAGAAAAGACGGGGAAAAGCTTCAGCCTTTCCTCCTAGCTTATCTGTTGTGCTGCTGGGAGCACCTGCTGCTTTGCTAATTGAGCGGAGCACGGGGGGGCGGCGGGAGGGAGGGGACAGCCGAGAGGAAATGGAAACTCGCGTCTTTGCTCTTCCACTCTCACCCTCTCTCTCCATGCTGCCACCCCCACTCTTCCTCCCCGTCACCTTCTTGCTTTATCGCTTCTTTCTCCATTTCTTACTCTCCCACTCTTTCTTCCCAGTCCTCCTGTTTTTTCCCCTCCCCTGTTGGCTCTCCCGAAACTCTCTCTAGAAAGGGACTCTTGACATAAAATGTCTTTAATTATTTCGCCCTCTCCTGGCTCTGTCTCCGGGACTCCAGGCGAGAGTGGAGGAGCAGCAGGCCCGAGCTTGTTTTAGGATGACAAAAGATTCACCCTGGCCACGGGGCCCTGGGGAGTCTGAGAAGGAAGTTGTCAAGAGGCTCTCCTCACCTGCTCAGCAGTAGTCTGACTGTGTTGTGGCAGAGCGTGGAGGAGGCAGAGATAGCGAGGGACTGCTGCTGCTCTCTGTGTGGGCTGTGCCAATGTAGCACAAAAGCACAACGTTTGATTGGGTTGCACAGGAGGTCTAGATTACTGTAATGCAGTTTGGTGTGCGCTGTTAGCAGTAGCATGGGCTTGGATCACGATTTAAAAGGAAAACCTAATAATTTAACCTTCAATTTCAGTAAGTGGACAAAAATAAATACTTTTACATCCTCACTGAATAACTTTGCAATGTTTTATATTTTATTCTATACTGTATGACATCATATTGTAAGATAAAAATGCAACAATCAATGCTTAGTCTTTGTATATAGAACTCAGAAGAGTGTCTCCTACACAGTACTGTGCCTGTGGCTGGTTAGGCTTTGGTGTCTTGCTCATGGGCACTACAACAGGGCAGATTAAGCCAAAGCGCTCCATTTTGCTCCACAGTCTGCCTATTAGATTTAACACTACACTGCATATTTCACCAGCCATTTCAAATACCTCTTTATACAGTGCAACATTGTGTGTGCACTGGTGGTTCTTTGCTAAGAGTGTGTGTCATATATCCAGGTGTTAATTGTCAGGCCTGTCCACCTCTGTGAAGCAGCATAGAACATTTACAACTTATTGTAAACATCGATATCATTAGTTTTAATGTAGCAGTATTTGTGGGTGGGAGGGAAAGAAAGAAGAGATTAAAGCAGAAGACAATTTGAGGTTGTGTCAACCATTAAATGACCCCATTTCTTCTGTAATGTGATACAATTTGGTTCAGGTCTACTTCAATCAGAGGTGGCCAGAAGTATCATGCTGTGTAGCTGCAGCGTTAGAGGGATATCGTGGTCTGGCATCTGCAATTAGCCTATCTGGAAAACTTCAGGGAGGAGAAGCAAAGCGTTAGCACAGCTCACACAGAAGACCGGCGGAAAGAAACAGAGAATGAGAGAGAAGGAGGGAGAGCGAGACAGAGAGAGTGGCAGTCTTAAACTGGGACAAAGACAAAACGAACAGCGTGAATTCTTCTCCCCTGGGCTTTCTCACTCTCCACAACGTCCCCGCGCTGCCATTGCAAATGCTCCCAGGCATCAAACAGGAAGTTTATCACGGTTAAATTAACAAGTGTCATCTCCATATTCACTCATTGTGCTAAGTGCTTTTATGTTTATGTAAAGCCCTTTCTGGAATTAATATTTCATGTTAATGTGCATTTTCACAGATTTTTTTTTTCATCCACGCAAATCATTAAACTGTCTTTTTTTCGGGGGGAGAATCAAAGCGAACACAATGTCAGTCTAAGTGGGGGAGGCATACCCCAAAGACTGTCAGAGAAGACGGGATAGCAGCGGAGTTTACTCTGCACACAGAGTTCTGTACAGCGGCTTTGAACGGGTGAGAGCACTGCAGTGGCAAACACTTTTTAATGAGGTGGGGACACAATCACTTGTGTTTTGTTACCCAGAGAAAAATCGGTGATAAAGCGATAAGTTCAAAGTTTAACATTTATTCAAGAGTAAGAAAAGGCATGATGATGAAAATGTATTTCTTAAGGTAGTCATTTATTAAATTGTCATATATCACATATAAAGTAGAAGTGCATGACAAATACCAGATTATCGTTTTTGCGAATAGAAAAATGAAACAGTCTATATGGCGCTGATTCACATATCAGATGCAAAAAAAATAAATGTGTGTTTAGTAATTGGATATTGAATATGGCGCCTATGCCACTATCATCAGGTATGCCTCCACGGTAATGGCTCTGTCAAACTAATTAACTTCTACAGTTTGAGTGAAGCTAACGAGATGCGTACAGGCATCAGAGGAAGGCCAGGCTCTACAGGTGATAACCCTATTTGGCAGTGACATTTTTTAGTGTAAAGTCACAGTGGCGGTGATGAGATCAAAGGCAGAGAGTCCCCCATTGGGTCCAATTAGAACTGTAGCATTGTACAGGGAAGGGGCGGCAGGAGGAGAGAGAGAGAGAGGGGAGTGGGTGGTTGGGGGAGAGGGAGAAAAAAAAAAACTGTTGAGTTATGATATTCATAATCTATGCAGAGAGGCCTTTCCAGTACAGGTCTTCTCCCCATAGCTGTGATCTTTTCAATTTACATCAAGGGAAGATGGTCGGGGATGAAAGTGGGGCATCCGAGGCGCACAGCCCACAGAGGGCAGACATGGGGCCTCATTAAGACCCAGCCCAGCCAGCCCCCAAACAGGGTTTTGAAATGCGTCACATAAAGAGCATGGGGTCAAAGGTCAGACATAGAACAGATCTCCATTTAACTCTCCAGCTGGAGATGGTAATTAGCAGGTGCAATGATGATCCCTGCCTGACTGTACGGGATGATACCGCTGTAGGTGACACCAGGCATCTGTGTGAATGTGTGTGTGTGAGTCAATGCATGTATACACACGAACACACGCGGCGCCTGGTGACACCTACAGTGGTATCATCAAAAAAAAAAAAACACCTCCAACTGTCTCTGTAAGAAATGAAGTAGCCTTAGACTTTTACTGCCTATTCTAAGACTCAACCTGATAAGATGAGATAAGTTTTTATCACTTCATCTTCTGCGTGACAGCAAATAACATTTCTATACAAAGTGCTCATAGAATCAGTCAGAACACACAGCATATGAAATATGACATATGAATATATTGTTAACTTTCACTTATAGTTACCAACACCAAGCAAAACACAAGACATGAAAAAAGGTAAGAGCCTGCCTGACAATATTATATTTACTATTGAGTAAATAAAAAAAAGGTAAATAACAAAAAGTTATTCACAAAACTCTGAATATATATTTAGAATTTTCCTCTAAATTTTCACTAGAGCATAAAAAAACCCTCCTAAATAACGACCCTGACACTTGTCTGTTGTTATAAAAATAAATAAATAAAAAGTTGGGTTTTCTTCTTACAAAAAAAGAATGTTTTGTTTAAGATTCTGTCCAGGGAAAGAAAGCCATGGGGACGCAATTAAAGAACTACAAAGAAAAAAAATAGTTATGAAAATCTCCCACTTTCTTTTGATGTGCTGCAGTCTGAACTGTGTACACACACACACACACACACACACACACACACACACACACACACACACACACACACACACACACACACACACACACACACACACACACACACACACACACACACACACACACACACACACACACACACACACAGATCTGAACAAAGACACACAGAGAACCGGCAAATACTCTCACACATGCACACGCTTACACGTGCACAATGAGCATGTAGCCTGTAATCTATGAAATTCATTCGTTCAATTCAAAATAAATATTAGGTATTTAATTATTTAATTATTTCTTCAAATTGCTGAATATTGGGGATAATACTTCAGTTAATGGGGTGGGGTTTACTACAATCTGTCATAACTAACACATAAGATCACTAACTTCTAGTCTTTGGTATGATCGAACATACAATGAATATTAAATAAGCAAAGTGATGTGATGAAATAAATATGTATAAACTAAAAAAGACAATATAATTCTTAGGCATTCAGTATCTTGATGCAACACAATACATTAGTCAAGTGAAAAAAAAAGAGTGAGAAAGGAAGGGGGAGAAAAATTCTGTGTGTGTGTGTGTGTTTTAATAGGGCTATCTCATTGCCATGAGACTCTCCCCGGTGTGGGGTTACTTTGTCAAGCTGACCTCTTATAGCAGCTGAGCGGCTGAGTTTTGCATACATAATTAACTACAGCTAAATGTCATCTCTCACTTCAATAACTAACGCAGTGGGTGATGCTGCTCTCTCTTTTTGACTCCTAATCCAGAGTGAACCGCCGGCAGAACGAGCATGTGAAAATGAAGTGCAGCTTTTAAAACTCCGCATGAGTAAATTAGGGGCTATAACACTGCGGAGAGAGTGTATGCACAGTTCAGCTCCATCTAAAACAATCATAACCTGTAAAATAATGTCTCAAATGAGCAGATGTCAACATTTGCAGTTTGTAAAGTGGAGACTTAATAGCAAAAACAAAACTACTTTGGATCTTGTTATTATCCGTTGTAGACAGCAAGACTGTTTCTGGTAAAGTACAGTATGTGACTGAGGTGGAGCAACCGCATTCCCAGCACTGAGCTAACATCTAGTTAGTACAGCATGTGAGGGGTTTTACTGTAGGTGGCTCCGCTATACTGGGAAGACACCAGTGAAATGAAAGGCACTTGGCTGCATCTAAAATGAAAACGGGACAATCTGTTGGACATACCAAAAATCTGTGAGTAGCAAAAGTTTACTGCTGAACTAGATTTAAATGTCATTGATGACCATTTCTGGCCGACAATGCGTAGGTGTCCGTGTGTGCGTGTGTGTCGGAGCATCTGCGTGTGTGTGTGAGTGTTTGCCTGCTGTCGGCTGTGCTCTGTTGTAGATGATGATGTAGATGTTGTTTTCTGGGAGCATCGGAAACCGAACACCAAATTAAAGCCGCAATGTTTGATTAAGTGTGCCAGGTGATCTCAGGAGAGGCGCGCAGACACAACCTCAACCCCCTCATTCATTTGTAAACCTCCAAATGCAGGCTTGAAATACAGGAAGTAGGAGTGTACGCTTTAAATTTTCCCCTTGATTGGGAATACAAATGATCAAATGTATGAAGGCTAGGAATGTATGGGTACACGGTGTCAGCAAAGTAGCGAGAGGCAGAGAGGAGGAGAATAGAAGGAATTAGGCTGTGATGTGAAAGAGAGTCTCTGAAAATAAAGATGTAAGCTGCAATGTAGCACCTCACCTTGAATATGTGGCACAAAAAGAATAATACATGAAAAAAAAATCCCGTCATTGGTTTGAGATCAATTGCCGGGATCAAATAAAAGTCTGATTCAGTCACAGACTGTTTGTTTTCAGAATTAACAGACTCCTAATTCGCTATTCTTGGATACTTTTAATGACTAGCGCGGTAAACAGCTCCACCAACCAAAAGCCAATTATAACTTTATCAGCCCCATCTCTGTGTGGAAGAGGAACTGTGGAGCTCAGAGAGAAACAAAAATACCTTGATCTTCCAGGGAAAAAAAATGTTTTTTATTGAATATTTCTTTTCAGTGTGCTTGTCAACACATTGATTTTACTGACACGAGCAGTCTCTCTGAGATTATTATGATTTATTTATGTGTTAAAAACTATTGAAACTTTCAGTTCAACTTAGGCAATCTTAAAATATGCAAAATCCAGCTAGAAATACACTATGTAAAATAAAATTAAAAGGGATATATTTCTCTAATAATATCTCACTGTTTATCTAAAATAACTAGCGTAATAAATTAATAGCAAAAACAGAAAAGCACAGACTCAAATAAAGCAAGAAAAAAGTTCCTTGATCAGCATTCTTTTTTAAACAAAGATATGTAAATATACTGGTTACTATAGGAAATGCTTGGATTGACTTTCAATAAATACAAAAAAAAAGTAAAGAAAAAAAAGATTGATGTGATTAATTTATTTCCACTGTCAAAAAATGATGTGTGCATTTAATAAGACAAATCCAGAACAAAAGATAAATGAATGCTGAATCTTTGATTCATATGACATTTCCAATTTAAAAACTATCAATCGTTATTCTCGAAAGACTATTGCATCCTTTTTTGACCCATTACCAATTACTCTGTTATTCAGATCTTTCCTTTTTCTGCTAAACGGAACCGCTACTGGCATGGTAGCATTTGTAATAGTCAATAAATCTGAAATATTATGTGTGAAGTTGCGGGAAAAGACCATTAAGGGGCGGGCACTAGTGGAGCCGGTGCAGGGGTCCTGTCTGAAAGAGGGCGGCTAATTCAGGACAACTGTGAACTCTGAACCTGCTAAAAGCACGGCCACTGGTCAGCCGAGCCGTAATAGAGTCCACATGTGCTCACAGCCTGCATCGCCATAATTAAACGGCTCTCTAAAGGTCTGCTTGAATTGCTTTGTTTTCACTTTTAGTTAGACTTGAAAGACGGACAAAAACTGCCTGTGGCCTTCACCTTTTAATCCATTTCATGCTTTATATATTCATGCTAAGTAATGCTGGGCTTTTTAAAGTGAGAGTAATCATTACTTCATTGGTCTCAGGGCTTCAGTTTCACACTGAATAAAGCCTGAGTGTTAAGTAGCCAGTGTTACATTGAGAATTGGAGAGAAATGGAGAGTGTTTTAATAGCTTAGAAACAACGCGCGGCAGCTCAGCCCAGGCAGAGACTCGCTCGGCATTAATCAAAATTTCAGGCCTCTTTGACAAACCGAACAATCCCTCAAACATCTCCTTGTGTGTAAACACAAACATCAAATGCCATGTGGCATGTCCTCATCACTAACAAGCAACACTAACAAGAGACCTGGAATTCCACTCAATTAGTACCTGCTCGCTTCCTTATTAATCTACTAGCCCCAGTGAAAAAGATGAGAGGAGACAGGAAAAAAAAAAAAATGAATCGGAATAAAAACAACAACAATTTGTTGCAATAAATATATTAATGCCAGTGAGGGTTTCCGTTTCAGGTGGTGTAATTTGACATGATATGTGGGCCTTGTTCTGTCATTAGTAAGGAAAAATGGTGAGTAGGGGATCAAAGCAAAAAGGCTCTGAGCCTGCCACTTAATTTATCACACGGCAAAGACAAAGGCTTTTCTCACTGCTTCTGTCGCTTTTCAAAAAGCCCTGACTCCTTTTTATGACAAACTCAGTTTGCAATTTAATTCAGGGCTCGAGTCCCTGGGTGTAGAAAAGCAAGCAGGCAGGAAGTGAGAAGAAGGCAGTGTAGCCAGACAGACACACAGGCAGAGAAGCAGGAAAGGCAAACAGCGGGTGCAAGAAGCGTCCAGGCTGGTGGTAAGTACTGTGAGAGAGAGACAAGAAGGCAGACAGGTGTCATGAAACTCCAGCAGCCAGGCAGCAAGGCAGGCGATGAGGCAGGCGGGCAAACAGGCTGAAAAGTAGGCAGGAAATTGTATAAAATGTGGGGAAAGATGGCATCATTGCAGCTTGTAAGGAGGCATTAATACACACTAGCAGTCGTAGCCGGCTGAGCAGTAGTGCTAAAACAGGAGAACCAGAGACGTGTAGGAGTGTGACAGGGTCTGGATTGAATTATACATCGCGGGTAGGACAGGAGTCCGGTAGGCTGTGAAACCTGAGAATATACTGTTAGCAGTGTAGGAAAAAGCGTCCGCAGCCTCAGCGGGGCCTCACAGAGGAGCTACGTTATATACATCCATAAAAGCAGCTAAACAAATAAATTCCTTCGACAAAGAAGGGGAAGACAACCTTGTGTGTTCTCTGTGTTTTTTGTGTGTATATGAGAGAATGTGCGTGAATGTGCGAGTGACCCGCACGTCATGGTGATGCTTCCCGTAGCACTGACCGGCGTCAGCGCTCCATTAATTAAAGAGACGGTGCACTGGCAGGTGGCTTCACTGCCCACACTGGTAATTGGCCCCCTTCTTCCCACTCTCTCCCCCTAGAAAATCACCCATCTTTGCCTTTTTCTTTTCTCTTCTCTGCCTTGTTCCCTCCTCCTATCTCTCGCTCTCAGAAACGTGCCAGTGGGCAGGCAGAAATGCAAGACTTTGTGAAATAATGATTAGAATGGATGGAGATGAAGGAAAGGGAGTTGCACATTTTCCCACAAGCCTCTGATGGTTGGGGAATGCTGTTTGCCTTCAAGCGTCATACGACGCGACGGGAGTTTACTTTAGACAGCCACAATCTGAGGAGCCAGTACTGCAGTCATTAATGATGTGGGGAGGGGACGGAGCTGTACTTTGACAAGTTTCTGCATGTGTTTATGTTTGTCTGTGTATGTTTCTGTGTGTGTGTGTGTGTGTGTGTGTGTGTGTGTGTGTGTGTGTGTGTGTGTGTGTGTGTGTGTGTGTGTGTGTGTGTGTGTGTGTGTGTGTGTGTGTGTGTGTGTGTGTGTGTGCACATAGGCATTAGTTTCAATGTGAAAGAGGAAAAATGAACCTTCTGTGTATAATGGGTAATGAGACAATAAAAGTTGAGAAGCTCCGGAAGATGTGTTTGGTCTGTTTGTGTGTATGTGTGTGTATGTGTCTCACCACGTCACTGGGCAGGTTGTGCAGGTCATCAAAGGGACTCTCCAGAGTGTTGGTGTCCACATTCAGAATAACCACATCCTCCAGTGATCGACTGCGTACTCTCTAAAGGAGCAAATGTCCAGAGTTATCAGAAACAGTGTAAACGCTGCCACGGTAACTAAAACAATTCTATTCATCTTACAATATGAAGCAAATCTCGACAGTAATTATTATTACAACATGTCCAATTTTGCATTCAGAAGTTCTTATAAGATTAATAAATTTATAAAATATATTTTTGCTTCTACATAATGGAATTAAAGCATTATTTTTTTATTTACAATCTAGCACCTCATAGCAATTTATTGTTAATATTGAAAATTGGTAGAAGGTATGTTTAACATATTTTAAATAACAAAAAACTGAGAATATAGATTAGTTTATTGATCAAATCATGAAAAAAAGTTTGAAAAGTGTGGCCCAGGTGTGTTTGCTAACAGACAAAGTATTTTCTGTTCTGAAGCCCCAGGAAGGAGAAAGCACAGCGGTCACATTTAAAACCACACTGTCATCACACTCCTTTATGATTAACGATGAAATATGGAGTGTAGGGAAAAAAAAATATTAGGACATCTTTACCGTCACACACACACACACACACACACACACACACACACACACACACACACACACACACACACACACACACACACACACACACACACACACACACACACACACACACACACAAACACACACACACACAAAATGAAGAATGGCTCTGAGAGGAAACATTTGGATTGCGCAAACATTTTCCACAGCACCAAAAGCTCATGCATCAACAACAACACAGTGATGCTGTGCTGTGCTGCGTGCGTTCTGATGGCGACAAATTCAAACTATTATTTCAGTGTGGCGCAGGATGCAGGCAGGTGTGTGGGGGGGGGAGGCAGCATAGTGTGTGAATTTCTAGTTTGTCACTTTTGTGACAGCCTGTGCAGTGGAGGCTCACATGCTGATCTGGACTAATTATGTAGTGGCGGAAAGGGGGTCTGTCACGGATGCAGAGTGTGATAAATACTGCCACTGCTGCAACTGTCAGACAAATATCACACACACGCATTTATGTGCATTACAACATATGCATTTGCACAATTACACACACACACACACACACACACACACACACACACACACACACACACACACACACACACACACACACACACACACACACACACACACACACACAAACACTTACATACTAACACTTACACACAAGTGCAAATGTGCGCGTGCTTGCAACATGCATTCACACACAACAGCAGTGCTGGTGACGGCTTGCCCCCCAACCAACACACAGGGTTTAACAATGAAGTAGAAAAGCTCTTTGTTCGCAGATGCTTTTTCTGCCTTTCTCTCTCTGTCTTTTGTACTTCTGGTTAAGAATGCACAAGCAAGACAGGGAGATAAAGAGGAAAAAACAATCTGTCACTTTTTTGGTTCAATGTGTTACAGATGCCCAAAAATTGCCTTAAAGAAATATTTTATACCAGAATTAAGAGCATAATTCACCAAACAGCATTGTACAACTGACCATATACACTGTACAGAGGGAAAAAGAGGAATTATCTATATACATTTACAGCATAAATCCTAATGTTTTTTGGTTGTTATTTTTACAAAAATCCACTGCAATTGACAGTATGTATCTGATGCAGATTAAAAAAACATCCTTATTTAACATTTCATATACAGTACAGAGTTTTCAAATATATACATCAATTTGCAGCAGCATATATAAATATGTAAACACAGTATAATGATGTACATTTATATACATGCACATTTATATGCATACACATTGCCAGAGATTAACTAACGTACCTCCAGCAGACTAAGATGAACACCCACAAAGTATGGCATGGGGGCACTGTGGATGGAGAGAGGAAAACAAAGCTGTGAGCAATATCAATATCAGATGTGTTCATGCAGTGAAGAAATATTTACTGAGGCTACACTAGAACAGCACATTTCACAACAATCTGAAAGTGAAAAATTAATGTTTAGGATATTCTTTGATTTATAGATTGGTCTATTTACAGAAATTTACTAAATCAATATGTTGAAATCTGATTAATATTTTATCAAGCGATAAACATGCGTTAATCGAAGCCTATTCAAGTGAGGATATGGTGTTTTCCTTTGTATTTTTATATAATTGTAAACTGAATGGTGTCTGAAGATGTGATTGGTGATTGTGAGTATTTCAACTTCTTATGCACTAAATTATTAATTTGAAAAATGTTTGTTTTAGTGATCTATTGATTGATTAATCAATAGATCATTAAAACAAACATTGACTAAATCAAATGATACACAAATAAATACTGAATGATCAAAGCCAAGAATACAAGCTTAAACTATTTCTAAAGTAAAATCTATTTCATCAACGACCAGCTAACCATCAGCTAACTAACTTTGCATGAAATAACATTATCATAACCTGGGCAGCAAAACTGATTATCATCCATATGTTGTTCTTTAACCCAATCATATCACATGTCAGGCACAGCCACTGACAAAAAATAAAACTTCACAATAATTTCCCCAAAAACTACCATGTATCTCAAAATGGGAAACAATCAGATTAGGTGTGTGTGTGTGTGTGTGTGTGTGTGTGTGTGTGTGTGTGTGTGTGTGTGTGTGTGTGTGTGTGTGTGTGTGTGTGTGTGTGTGGCAGGGCAAGCAAATGTATGTAGTGCTACTAATAAAACAATTTAAATAAAAAAATAAAAAGAACTTACTCTAAATATTTTGGATTTTCAGTCTTTGACTTGTTGCTTAAAAAGTTATGTTATTCAAAAAGGTTTTGTAAATTTATCTAAAACTTCCATCCTCACGAAAAAAATTCTACCTCTATCTATTATAATGATAACAAAATAATCTTAACAGTTACAACAAAAAATGCTTTTGCATGACATGTATTAGAGTTTTCCCTCTAACAAGATGCTAGATTCAGAAACTACGGACAGACTTGGATCTCTTCCTCGAAAGCTAAAGGTGTCAAATGGTTTCATTTTACCCTAAAAAAAAAAATGCCTTTCATGCTTATTATCATGTCATTCTTGTTTTATGTGATATTTACATTGGATTCAGAATGGAAGTTAGTGGCAAGGAAAGGCTGAATCATGGATATGTTTCCCATCCACCATGACAAATAAAATCAACAAAAACAGTCAAATAATAGAAACCATTTTTATGATGAGGTTTACAGAGGAGGCAATAATCGGATAGCTTTGGGTCAGTGTAGTCCTGGCCAGAATGATTCAGAAGCCACAGGCTTGTAATCAATTTAAAGCAACGGCAAAACAAACAGCAGGCCTGTAGCCCTGAACTTTAGCCGCTGTCCTCTCTGTTTCATGAATATACTGGCTTTAAACACTCACACACACACACACACACACACACCACACACACACACACACACACACACACACACACACACACACACACCATCTAATACAATTTAGTTATCTAATCAGCACATGGAGGACACCCTTGTGATTAAATAAGATAACGATGAGTCTTCACAGAGTGTTGAAAATCACATTTTACTGTCAGTGATGAATCGCTTTTTGAAGCTGACATGCCCCTTATGGTTAAAGCTCTACTGTATGCGCTATCGGCACTGATTCAACTGAAAAACAGCTCCTATTACAAAAGCTGACTTTCCCTATCTGCTCTCTTTTTTACATGTGCATTTCTGAATTTGATATGAACACATGTAGATTTGAAGATGAGCTGATGCTCTCCATTCAGATCCAATGGAGTCCATTCAGATTGGTTGGATTTGAGTTGGATGGGTGTTAATGAATCCCTGAGAGGCTTAAGATGATGCGAGTTTGGTGCTAGCACAGGCATGAAATATGGAGCAAGGTGATCCGGGTCGTACGCTATGTCGGGGCGCCACACAGGAGAAGGCGAGCAACGAGAGGAATCGTGAGAAATACTCAGAGAACGGGTTTGGAGAATGTGTGAACATGTGCGTCTGTACTTTTACACAGAGGTTTTAGCGACGGTGCCAAGTGCATGACCAGCACACATGGCGTGATGTGTGATTACGTGTCTATACTGTCAGGTATGTGTGTGAGCGTGCACGAGTGTGTATATTTTAGAGGGTGGCTGGAAAAAAAAAAAAAAAAAAAAAAAGAGTAAGAAGCAGAGAAAAGATGGGGGTGTCAACATGTATTATGATGATCCTGATAGTTCTGCTGTATTGTATGTGTGTGTGTTTTTTGTGTGTGTTTCAGAGGTGGTCAGCCTTACCAGCAGTAGTCCAGAAGATGCGGGGGCAGTACAGGGATGAAGATGTGCTGCCAGTACATAGGAAAGAGCAGAGCAGCTGCACCGTGGACACATGCTGTTAACTACAGAGAGAGGAAGAAGCAAGAGGACATACTCAACATAACTTTTCAAGGCAACACTAAAACTGAGAAAAGCTAAAACATTTCTACGCTGCATGTTAACTGGTCATTTCAATTATTTTTCAGTCTTTTCACCCCACCGAAAGAACTGCAACAAGTTAAAATATAAAATGTATTTGAGCTAAAATACAGCTAGTCTTCTTTTCTTTCTAATACATTTCTTTAACTTATTCAAGTAAGTTTCTAAAGTCTATAGAAGAAGTCTAGAGAACTACAGCCCAATTTCCTTCTGAACAATATCTTGTTAATATCCTGTTTATTAAAAAATATAGAGGTCTGATCAAGGTTGTTGCTGTAGTGATGCTTTGTGCTGATGCGCAGACATAAAATATGTTTGATTTCAGTGAGTGAGCTTTTAATCTTGTTCACAGACAAAAGCACTCGACATGTCTAGTGCTGTTGTGATGAACACAACCTGCAAGCTATTGTTGGAGGAAGAGACGAACAGACTGAAAGCTGAAGATCAACCAGTTAATAGGAGCCTTGTCTTAAACACATGACAGAAACACAGCAGAGGAGAGACAGATTGATGAGGAGGTGAGAGGGAGAAGTCCTGAAAAAAGGCAACACATGCTTTACACACAGAGAGAACATGAAACCAATGTTTTACTCCATATTGATTCATTTATGGCGGGTCATCACCGCAATAATATGCTTCTTTTGCACATGGCAAAAAATAATTCAAAGCACAGATTCTAACCTTTTTCGCACACAGAAATGAGAGCACAATGTTCATAATGAACTGATTTTCAATTCAATGTCAATGTGAGAATTGGGCTGCGACCAGCATAAAAACTAAAAAAAAGGAGCCTAAAACAATGCTGACAGTAACCATAAATATATAAAACCCACCAACTAGAATAATTCAGAAAATTAAACATAAAATAATCCCCCTTTTAACAAATAATGAGAAGCAATTGCATGAAGATGGCATTCCTTTTCAAAGGAGCTCTCTACATTGTCAAACAAACATTACACATAAAATTAAAGTCATTGTCTCCCATTGTCTTAAAACCAGAACCCCCCCTCTTGACATCCCGTCTCATGAAAACCCAGCTATAGTAATGACCTGCAACACACACACACACACACACACACACACACACACACACACACACACACACACACACACACACACACACACACACACACACACACACACACACACACACACACACACACACACACACACACACACACAAACTGAGACACACAGACACGGCAGGAGAAAGAGGCGTTAGCTCATCCCCCAGATTAAAATAACATGATTAAATATGGAAAGAGAACAGAGGTCTGAGGGGCTCCTGCGGGACTTCATTAGGGCAAATTGCCAAAGAATGAAACATGAGTTAGCCAAGAGAGACTGCGGGCTAGGCCAATACCGCCGGGACCCCGGGAGCAGCAGCCGCCGTTATACTGCTGCAGCTTCACAGTCAATGTGTGAAGCGGACACACACACTATCACACAGACACACACACACACACACACACAGGCACAACTACCAGGAGACCCCCATGCTCACTCACACATACACAGTGTCACAATTGACCGGCCAAAAGCGGATGAGCTTGGCAACTGAAACCCACCGCGGCTAAAGGAAGAGGAAGAGAGACCCCCACCCACTGAATGCACCCGAAACATCAACACCGGACATCTGAAAGGCTTAAAAGAAAGTGCGTGTGTGTCCATGCGCCTCCCTCCCTGCATGTTTGTTTTAACTGCATTCATTTTTCATATCGGCTGGGAAAAAAGGCAATGATCTTTTTTTTTTGTCTCAGTGTTTTTCTCTCATACACCCAGTCCCACAATAGTTAGGACTTAATCAACATTTAATTGGTGTCTTGCTCTGTGTATCTGCATATGCATATTCCCGCTGCCTGCCATCTTCAAATAAAACAACAATGCCACGCTCCTGTCAGGATTAATTCCCTGGCAAACAGTTTGTTTTTTCTGCTAATTCTGAAAATAAATCAATGCTATGAATATTAATGTCTAAAAGTGAGGCACTTGGTGGAAGAGCTACTAACAAAACCATCACACCCTTCTCCCTTTTCCAAAGTGAGGACGGTAAGGGGCCATTAAATTGTGATGAAGAGAGGTCAGCGATCCGGCTGCAGATATACATACACACACACACACACACACTGAGTGGAGCGCCAACAGGCGAGTGTA
Organism: Anoplopoma fimbria; assembly: GCF_027596085.1. Taxonomy (NCBI): domain Eukaryota; kingdom Metazoa; phylum Chordata; class Actinopteri; order Perciformes; family Anoplopomatidae; genus Anoplopoma; species Anoplopoma fimbria. Next base: position 13,116,932 of record NC_072456.1, on the reverse strand, counting down.
TTCCTCCTCTGGGAGTGCGAGACAAGCCCCAGTCATTCACTGGTACCAGGAGGTAATGGCACAGAACACCTCGCTAACCAACTCCAATTATCTCCACCGGGCCTCAAGGTGAGCCCCCCAACTGGCGTCTCTCTCTCTCTGCCTCTCTTCTTCTCAAGCTGGGTGGCTGGCTTGGGGGAGTTGGCCGAGAGGAGAGGGAGGGGGAGGGATTACTGAAACTAAGATAATGATTTAGAAAGTAAAATCTAGATTTCTGTTTTCTTTTATTTGCTATCTCCAAAGCGATGGAGGTGGCAGTGTGCCTGAGATAAGGCTATTGGAAGGATCTCCAGAGGAATAGTTCACATATTTGCTTCTCTCATTTAGCTTAATACAAAACCCTGTGTCCTTGTTCAGGTTTTATAACGAACAAGGCAAAAAGTAAAAAGGAATCTAAACTGGAAAAAAGAGAAATTGTACCCCTCTTTTTTTTCATTTAGAGGGGGGGGTCTTCACATGAGAGTGGGTCATGAGAGGCTAAGGCTGATAAAATATTTGCCAGGCTGATAAATAATAGATGAGTGGAGCCAAATGGCTTACACGCTCCACAAAAGACCTGGGTGCTTAATATTCCATTCAATGGAGAATCACAGATACAGTCCCCAAGAACAAATACAGGATTAGGTGCTGGGTCCAGTCCTCAGGGACCAGGGCTCTGCCCTGTAATGAGGGGCTGCCTGCCTCTTACACTGTGTGTGTGTGTGTGTGTGTGTGTGTGTGTGTGTGTGTGTGTGTGTGTGTGTGTGTGTGTGTGTGTGTGTGTGTGTGTGTGTGTGTGTGTGTGTGTGCATGGGTGTGTGTGTGTGTTTCCCCCTTCCTCTGAGAGAAGCTAACCGATTATACAGCGACAGCCTGCTTCAAAAAGCAGTCAAGGTCTTTGGTTCTGCCCCGAGAGCTTTTTTTTAGTGCGCTGTAGCTGAGACAGAAAGTGTCCACACTAACACTGGTTTTCCAAGATCCATCCAACGGGACTAAAGGAAGGAGGGGGAGAAAGAGAGAAGGGAAGAGATACATATTTGCAATGCAACTTTGAATAAACATCAGATAAGAGGTCACTCAGCAGTTTTGTCAATAATGAGGTCTGAGCGTGAGTCAATTGCTTTGTTCCATTCAATACAACATGCTAATAGTATACAGGAAGAAGTACCGAATGTCTTAGCATACTGTTATTTGCATTTATTATAAAAAATAAAGATCAGTTTTTGCTTACAGGATATGTGTTCACAAAGCTGTTTTACCACCATCTATAATTTGTTTTAATACTTTCCAGCTGTGAGCAACTCCCCCATTTTCTTTGTGCATTGCATTGTGGGAAAATAATGTCCATCAACAACAGAGTTTTATTGTTGATTGTGTCACTTTTGCACAGTGAGCACACCACATAGTTATACCAGGCTTAGCAGCAGTGTGTATTATGGAATAGGGTTTCAGCTAATTTGGGGGTTTTTCAGCAAAAAAAGTAACCAAAAAGCTGAAGCTTATAAAAGACACATTCACACAATAAAAAATAAGTGAATTAGCAGAAACAACAACTATCCATATTCATACACATCCCTTCAACAGGGATGTTTGTTTAAAGAGCTGGATCCACCAAAGACCTCCGATCTTCAAAACACTGCAACTCTGAGCTCTGAGCTCAGTCAGTGAGCTTCCACCTGGACCATTCCTCTTTACCTGAGCAACTGGACATGTTTAAGTGAAACACAAACTCTGTCTGTGGGGGCCTACATACACCTCTTTCGCATATTTTTCATAGTAAACGGCAGTGTTATGGAGATTTAACTGAACCGAGGACATAACGCTCACTCCCTTTGCTCAGATACTCTTAGCAAAGGGAATCTTTCGCACATGTGAAATTACAGCGAGAGCGGAGTGTGAGACAAATAGCTGCTGCTGCAGGCAATGTAATTCAATTTGACAGGAGGAATGGTATCAACACGGTATCGCTCTTGACCTCTTCACACCAGCCTCAAACACTCATTTCCCCTCCACTAGCCTTTCCTTCCAACTCTGTCCCTACGCACTCTCCAAATTCAATCCTCTCTCCTCCTTTCCCAGCCTCATTTCCATTCCCGTTCTTCATTTCTTATTCTGTTTTTCCTCCTCTCATCCTGCTGCCTTCTGTCCATTGCTACCCCTCATTTCTCCTGTTGGCTTATCGCCGTGTTAGCCTTTCCCTCTCCCCTCCCCTGCACAGTAAGTCCCCAATTACCCGCACTCTGCTTCTCCCTCTGTTGACAAACGCCGGTGTCAGGCCCCGGCACAACGCAGGTGTGCCACAAACAAGTAGGTGGCACAGGGAGCGAGAGAGAGGGCACGCAGCACGACACGGGTAACGGCTAACGCCAGGCCTCCCACACATGCACACACAGTCACTGACTCTCTCACAGAAAAGACACAAGACATAAGGTACAAACACCTGTGAGCGCAGAAGACACGCAAGCAGATGCATGCAAAAGAGACACAAACACCCACAACATGCACATGCACATTCACAGCGGCACGAGTCAGACACATGGCATGGGGCTGAGATAAGTCTATTGAGGAGAAGGATGTCCCGATGTTCTACAGATGCCCCACAACAGAGAGAGAGACGCATTAAGACACCCGGGGAAGAGGGAGGCAAAGTCAGAGAGAAAGAGCGGTGTAGCCAGGGTAAGTGAGAGACAGATGGACAGAAAATAATAATGTCAGGGAGGAAGAACAACTTGGATAGACAGAAAAAAGTGAAGAGACAGAGAGAAGTCATGGAAAGAGGGGAGGAGAAGCACAGAGGAAGAGGCAGGAAACAGAGAGACAGCTGGCACTCTAGGGCACGGTGGATGGATGGTTCCTTGTTAGCATAGGCCTGACAGGCTGATGAGAGGGCTGCTGTCAGCCGGTGCTGGGGCCGGGCTGTGTGAGTTTTGGGCTATAGGCAGGGCAGAGGCTGGGCTCGAGAGCTGGGGGGCCTCGGCAGATGAAAGACGCGGAGGGTGGTGTGGCGGTGGTGGTGGGGGTCCTCCCAGCTGACTAGTTAGAGGAAGGGCCGATGCAGCCCCATTATACGGCCCTATGACAAGGCTGCACGCTCGGCTGGCTCCCGCCCCTGCGCCACCGCCGACCAGCCTTTTAAAACAGTGGTACCATTCACCTCCGGTCACGAAACAGCAATAAGTCAACTGACGCATTGTTGTAAGATCATGATTTATTCCTTTGCTGTTGGCTGCTCGCGAGACGCGCCGGCCATATACCGGCAGACTGACACACGGGGGTTCACCGGGGGCTTTAACACAGGCAGCACCTAGAGCAGGCAGAATAAATGCAGTATATCTTTGTGCGTGAGTGTGTGTGTGTGTGTGTGTGTGTGTGTGTGTGTGTGTGTGTGTGTGTGTGTGTGTGTGTGTGTTCTTTCTCTCTCGCTTTCCACTTTCTCTTTGCTTGGCTGAGAGGCTGGACAGGCGGAGGTGGTGAAAAGCAGCTGGATGGTACTAACGATGTTACTAACAATACCTTCTCTCATACATCCTCTATCTGTGGTGAGCAGACTATAGAAATATTACCTGTCCATCCAGCGACTGCTAACACTCACTTTAACAAACATTTTGACAAACTGTGACGTTAATTATATATTTCCCATCCTAAGATATTTGATCACAAGACAGCGGTGAGGATAATGAGCTGGTCTTTTCTGCACTTAAGTATGTTTTCACTTACTTTCAGATAGCTGGCCTACAGAATCACGGCAGCCATTTTCACCTGAACTGGGAGGTCATTCTACCCAACAGCAAAAAATAACACATCACAGGAGCAGTAATAACATCAGGCCTGCTAGTAATCCCAGTGGAGAAGTGAAAATACCTTTGTACTGCAGTGCCTGACGTATATCGCTAGCAAACCAAAACACCTCTACCTGAGGAAGACGGATGGATAGACAGATGAGTGGATGACGGATTGCAGAGGATAAAAAGGTTTACAGAGGTAAAGGTCTGACGTGGAAGCGCTTAAAAAATCCTGTCGGCATAAATTTGTAGGAAAAAAAACAAGCCAAGATTAGTCTCAGAGCTGCATAAAACTATAAATCACAGACAAATATCGCCTCCACCCCCTCTTCCTGCTAAAAAAGAAAAACACCTTCACCCTTGAGTCGGATAATTTACATGGTGTAACCCTCGTGTCACAGCACAGTGTGCAGCCTAGACCCTGAGCGGCGTGCTGCTGGTCTGAGGAGCTGAGGGGAAATAGGTGATATTCTCCGAGGGCTGGGTAATATTTTACAGCTCTTTCTGAGTTTAGCTCCTATGGGAGACCATGGGTGCCGTTCATTCCAGCACCCATCTCCACCCACAGGCCCCTCCGGCTGTTCAGCGTTCTGCAGCCGTGTGGATACCAAGGGTAGGACCGGCTGCACTACAGATAGAGATAGGACTTGGATGACATCACTTCCCTCTCCCATCTCATCTGTCATAAACATTTTGCTCTGCCTCATCAGCTACATAGATAACAGGGGGGGAGGTTGGAATGAAGAACAGAGGGAGAAAGATGGGAAGAAAAACACAGAGAGATGTCCTCCCCTCACACAGACAGAAAGAAGGGACTTTAAATTATTTGAGAGAGTTAAGACATGTAATAACGGATAATTTAAGGCTTTTTTTTTTACCATTAATATGTTGCAGTTATAAAACAGACAGTCAGATATAATCCAGCTTTATTTTGGATTTCACAGCTTGTCAGAGCGTGCTGATAGTGCGGCTGTCTGAGCGCAGGACGCCCGGGCAAAGAGGGGCGGGGGGGCGCAGACAGATCTGTACAAGTAGCGTAGCCATGTCAGATAAATATTCTCATCGTACTAATTAGGGTTTGATATCCTGCTGGATTATTGATGAAGAGAATCATGTTCAATCTAGGAGACAGTCCCAACATTTGAGCAATATACTTTTTTTTTTTTAAGAGGGAAAATCTGTATCTGAATTTGTTATGAAGCCAAAAATAGCAACCGTGACTCTCCATGACTGTAAATTAGAAAACATTTTCTCATATAATGATATCACTTTTTGGATGCGACTGAGATTGCTACCATGAATCATTACATTACACAACATGACTTAATGAAATACAAACGTCAACATTTTATGAATGAAAGCTTCAAAACTTGAAAGAAATGTTTAGGAAACTTGTCCTTCAAGTGGTTGCAGTATTTTTTTTTCTTCTAACCTTGTGCCTGACAGAGCAGAGCTGATATCTGACTGCAGCTGAGAGAATGACTTTGAAGGAATGGACTCACAGTGCTAAGCTTGCTTGAGGTAATGATGATGCGTCGTTCATGAAGCATACAGGCGTAGAGCTGGAGCATGTTGTTGACATCCACAGCCACAAAGTACTCCGTCAGGTTCCTCTAGAGATACAAAGGAACAGAGGGATATGCAGGTTCATAACAAACTGTGCTTGTTTACAGTAAAGTGTCAATCCAACAGACGGCAAGGGTGCCAGAGTGTGGCATAAAGGGAGAGACATAAAGTACTGGCTGTAAAAAGGACAAGGGCTTTAATCTCTGCACATATTGTTTTGTAGAAAGAAAAAAAAAAAAAAAGAATGAAGAATTGAGATTCAAACCACCTAAAATAGTGATGTTTGGAAAAAAGACAAATCAAGTGTCAATCAATGATGCTTGTATTTATCAGATTGATTTTATCTGGTGTCCCTTGTCATACAAACTTGCTCTATGCTTGAGCTACAATTTAATACAAAAATAAAATCAAAAGATCATGTGTTCAATTTGAGTCCTCTAACACCCGCGACCATCACTGAACTTGGACATTAGAATAACAAGCACCACAGGAGACATAACTGAAACAAAAAGCATGATGCAATAATTTCAAAAGGTGACAAATGTATTTGATTAACTATGATTAGAGGCAGAGATGTTTCCAGAAGAAAACAAATCTCTCTTCAACTCCTTTCTTTTCCTTTTTCCATGAATACTTACGCTCTCAGGGATGGTTGGCAGTCCATTGATATCCGGGGCGATGAAGTAGGAGTGCTGCGAAGACACAAACATGCAGGAGAAAGATGAGGGAAGGTCACCAGTGAAGCATACCACTCACACAGAAAAGAATGAGGGGAAGAAGGGTGGGGGGGGGAAGGCCGTTCACTTTGTTCTATGATTTATGGCTCATCTTCGGCTCTGTCTATATGAATTGCTGAGCTGGTGTCTGAACTGTGGCAATGCTTTTATCATGCCTGCAGAACAGAGAAAAGCTCAATAGCTGCCCAGCTCCCCATAGACACAGACTGGGGTGATGTCTCCGGTGGAAAACTGAGTCTTTATTTAAGCATTAAAAAGGCTCGGGGAGCACCAACCAACACACTGACAACAGTATGTGCACATGTGTTCATGTGCATCCACACCGACACACAGACACACACATACAGGTTGTTTAGAGGATCACAGGGCTGCCTGTCTCACTTTGGGAGAGCAGGGCAGGTTCAGTGTTCAGATAAAAGGGGTCTGAGAGAGGTGGTGTTTGGAGACAGGTAGACAAAGCATCAACTGAAACACACGGTTGTGTTATTCACACACACTCTCCTGTATGATTATTACACCTGCATTTCTCGAGGCCTTCACTCTCCCATCTGTTGCAGGTATTCTCTTAAATTGTAAATGTAAATCATATGAATACAGCATCTACAGTAGATACTAGCACAGTATTTAAAACATTAAAATGTATTTCGTCGTCTAAGATTTAAACTTGTGACTACCAATTTTGATTTGTGATGCAAATTATCAAACAAATAATGTCAGGCTTATACGCAGTCAGTGTTTTGTTTTTTTCATATCTTTGAGAATTTGTTTGATGTTTGGCCCCTGTGGCAGGAAGACTAACATCCAACACCTGGGGGTCGGTTGCAAAACAGCATGGCATTCAAGACTTAAGTCTGATTAGGAAACAATCTGCACTTTGAAAGGAGCTTTGAAAGGATGACATGCTAAATAGGAAAAAAATAATTCCTTAAACAGAAGACAACATAACAGTAATGCATTAAATAAACAATATAATTAAGAGTATGCAAACATAAGAGTCATTCAAAAACCAGAAACCCCACCGAAAGTGTCACCACCAAGAAAGAAAGATGTCTTTGATTATAAAAAAAAAAAAATCAGAAGAGTGAAAGCCCAACACAGTCAGAGAGTAAGAATATGGAGTTTAAAACAACCACAACAAAAGAAGAATATTAGCTTAATGTACTTAGCAGGGTCGTGACAATTTGACTTGATTTGGTGCTATTTTGAGCAATGCTTGGTCATGACATAATTTTGCTAACAGATTCAACAATTTCCTGTAACTACAGGAACTACTTTCATGAGCACATTTCGCATATGAAGTGCTGTTGGTCATTTTTGTTCTGGCGCCTGACACAATTTCTCAAAATTGTATATTCATATGGGAATTTCTAGTGTTTTTGAGAAAACACAACATAACTGACTGTGATGATGAAGAAAAAGCAATGGCAGCACATAACTTTGTCTGTGGTTGACATTGGAACATTCAGTTTAATGTAAAACAAACTAAAATGTTTCACCCCTAAGTGCATTAAGTAGAAAAAAATGTGAAAACAATTATCACAAGTAAACAAGAGTCATATTCCCAGAGGACGATTATTGTTGAAGTCAACCGAAGTTTAGAGGAGATGAACATGCAGCACAAACAAACATTCTTTCCTTATGAGTTTTTTTTATGGGCAATGATAATGTTTCTGAGCATAAGAAACTCATACGCCCCCTTTAGATGGCAAGTGAATTTCTGTAATGTATATTTTGCATAGCTACCATTACACCTTAACATAGTATCTATAAAATAACAACAGGAAACAATTTCTGACATGGCAGTGAAAGAGGTAAGAGGAAAACATATGTAGGGAAATAATGTGTTATACTTGAGCAGATGCCCTCTTCCACGGTTTCCTGTTTCCAACATTAGCAGGCTACATAAAAACATTAAACACGCAAGTTCATTTTATGGTAAAAAAAAGCTGAATTTGGCAGGTTCAAATTTCAAACAGAAGCCAATCGGTTGTTTTATTTACGGTGTGCTTTTTGCCAGAAATCAAGACAGAAACAAAAATACCAGGTTTTTCTGCCCTGGAAGGATGTGCGAAGGGACAAAGCTAAGTAATATTGAATGCGTTCAAAGTGCTTATTGTAATGACAGCTACTGTTTGTTGGGGTGCGAATTCTTTTGCTATTTGAGGAAACGCTGTTGGTTTGTTTGTGGTTACACGTTACCTGAGAAGCAGAAGTGGTAGCAGCAGAAGTGAGTATTACAGCTATTGGTGTACTGTGAATTACTGCTACTATACCAGTAACCGAACAACTGCAAGATGGCAGCAGCCGTCTTCTATCTCACAGTCGACATAAAAAACTTGCCATTTTGCGCTTCTGCGAACCAAGAGATCATTTCAATGTTGAAGTTTCTGAACCAATTATACGTTTCATAATTTTTTTTTATCATATACTATATATCAGCCTCGTATCACGCTTCCAGAAAAGTTATCTGACACTGATTAACGAAGTAAAACGATTGGTTATGTTAACGCAGAGATAATTCAGTAATGACATTTTTCAGACGGACAAATCAGGAGAAATTCAACTTGGTTTGAGATCTTTCTCTGTCTGAGCAACACCCTCTTGTGAGATCTTGCATCTTTGCAACGTAAGCCAACATCCTAGCTAACACGTTTTTTGGAATGCTACACAGCACGCCCCGGAAAAAACGTCCACGATTAACATACTTATTTTAACCCAAACAAGGATGTTTACCCAAACCTAACCAAATTGTTTTGGTGTCTAAAAGTGTTGGTGCCTTAACGTAACTGAACTGCGACCATTTTGAGGGCGGCATGTTCTTAGCGTGCCCTGTAGTACTGTGAACCACGTTCACAGTATCGTAAAGTCAGCATTTACTTTTGGTTTCACAAGGGACACAAACAGCGGTGAAAGGGGGTTAAAGTCCTGTGTTTGTTTGACCCATCGCTCATCACTCATGCCTGGCCTTTGCGGACTTTGTCACTTGCTTTACTTGTAACTAAACCACATAATTTCCAATAAAGGTTGCTTGAAGTACTACGTCACTTGCTCTTTGTGTTGTTCGTTGTACTACGTCACTTGCGTTGACCGAGTGCAGAAAACGTAGACACTCATCATATAAGTGGTTTGCAGAAAGGTACAATGCAAACATTTTTGCTAGCAACTCGATACAACACAAATAGTACATTTAAATTATTTACACTTGGATGAAGTCAAAAGTTTCACAGTGAACCTCACTTATCTTCTCTTCCTTTCTGTAGCTCCCACTGCATTTTCACTTTCCAGTGGCACTTAAAGGACTTCTACGTTTTTGTAAAATCATTAAAAGACGACAACAGATCACAAAAATATACGTTTAAATGGCTGGTATTTCTATCATACCTTGTTAATTCACTCTAGCGGGTAACTCTCACTCTTACACTGGTAAACAATGAGGGTACAGATGAGCTGAATTCTGCTTCCACCTTATTCCTAACCCGCTGTGCCATTTTCACTTTACATTGAGCCAAATGCTACATCAGCTGCCAGGAAAGTGGATTGCTTCTTAGTCATCTTTATAAACAATATTGTATGTGGAAAGGTAAGCCTGTTCATAGTTGACTGAAAAGAAGACAAGTTATATAATAATTAAAATGTTTGAAAAGAGCAATTGCAGTTGAAAAAAATAAATTGCAATCAAAGATCAGGGACTCGAGACAAAACATCTGATGCACAGAACAACCCTCCGTAGTTACTAAAGGACACTGTGAATCTCTCCGTCTTTCTCTTTCTGTGCTCTAAATTATGTTTCCCTGTTGGTCAACAAATTCATGGCACTGTGATAATCACAAGCCGTGCTCCTCAACTCAACCCAGTCTTTTATTGGCTGTTTGCTTGCTTATCTGCATTTTTCTTTTTCCTTCGAAGACATGTTTGTATAAAAACATTGAAAGTGGGTTAACTGGAAAGGCATCAAGGAGATTTTTTGAGCACAATTGCCTTTTGCTTTAAACATAAAGAGGGAAAAAAAAAACTTTTGATATTCAGAGAGAGAATATAGCAGTGTGGAATGGCATTAATCATTTACAAAGTTTGATTGTTTTCCAGAGAAGAAGAAACACACACCAAGGCCCAGGAAAGTTTGTTTTTGTTATATTTAAAAAGATAGCGCAGCTTATTTGGCCAAATTGGAAAGCCGTTGCTCCCATGCGATTAGTACAGCAGCAGTTTCATATTTCACAGCAGCCTCCTTTTCCTCCTCCCGTTTTCTGCCGTTCACTCATTCCCCTCCACTCACCGGCTCCTTGCTTCGCCGATCTCTCAGTACTTGCCCAGTGGCAATATACAACTGCTCATTCTTGCACAATGAGAGAGGGAGATAGAGAACAAAACAGGGTTCACACATGAAAGGGGACAATGATCCTTCTTCTTGGCTGCCATGATAAAACAAAAAAACACATCTTTAAGGGAATAATTCTGCTTCATCAATTAAATATCAAACTAGTGCCTTCTCCAGAGAAGACATGGAGCCATCACCTCTGTTCTCCGGGGCTTCTTTTTCCAATGAAGCTCCGGGATGCAGATGAAAAGATTTAGTTCACAAATACAGCTGATAAAATAAAAAAAACTGACACAAAGAAAAAATAAATCACAAGGAATATTAATTGACCTTGTTAACCTTCATATAGATATATTGATTATCTCATATCAGTGTTGTTATGTTGTAAAGTCTTCTGTGTAATTAGATGTGTATCCTTCTGAGACGTACGCCACAGAGAAGATCCAGAGTTGCCTTTTTAATTGGTCCAAAAAAAAAAGGAGCGGAGGTCCTCAAGGACAAAGGCTAACACTGAAATTCTTTTGATCCCACTACGGTGTGGAGTCTAAGCAACTCGAAAATAAAGATATTAGTGAACAAAACATTATGGGTTTAGCAGCCCCACTGAAAATCATTACGCTCTACTTATATAGTCCGGGCTTATGAGAGCGAGTGTTTTATGTAGGAGCTGGAAACACAGAAGGAGAGATTGTGTCAGAGGTAACACAAACACCGGCTGACTTTGAGGGATCCCGGCTCGTTAAGCCATTTTATATTTTTTTGATAAGCAGGAGACATGACGAGTTGTGAGAGGACCCATCCAGTTTAAACATGTCCGACTCTGGCTTATCACACAAAAACCTGTTAGCGCCACTTCTTGTTTCCAGACAGAGTGTCAGTCCTGGGCCCTCTGTCTCTCTGTTCTTACCTAGTGTGTCTTAACCTCCTCCTGCTCTCCGCTCTCTGTCTGCCCAGTTGTTCCCTCATTTATCTTGTCCATTTCAACCTCTGTTTTGTTGATCTCTCCCTGTTTCTGCCTGTCTGCCCTATTTTCTTTCAGTCTGTTTTTATGCCATCTTTGTCTCCTCCTCTCGTCTTTGTGTCAATTTCATTTTATTCCTCATTATTCCTCCCTTTGTCCCCACTTTTTTTCCATTATGTCTCCCGTCTTTAGTGTCTCACGCTCTTCTTTTAACTCCTTCAGCCAACATTTCCTCTCCCTTTCTGCAGTCTCCTTCCTGATGCAACACACTACTGCAGTAACCTACCTGTCCCCCTTTCTAGCTCCACTCTCAGCTGTCTTGCCTCTGATAAGGTGGAATATGAGATCTATACCTACCACACTCAGGTTGACTGGCGTGTAGGGCTTTGGCACAGGCAGATCATAGAGAGAATTCAGCATGTCATTCAAGTCATTTTCCTGGGGGAGAGAAACAAACAACAAAAGAGAGAAAAAGATAAACATAAAAACATGGGACACATGAATTTTATTTACTTGTTTTGTTGATGTCGCGAGTTATGTGTCAATCTTAACAACGGTGCTGGGACAGGCGCTGGTGCAGACCAGAGGGCAATCCTGCAGCGAGGCCTGAAGGGCTCCAAAACTTCCGACTGACATATGTTTAACGAGCAGTGGTGAGGTTAAAAGACGGCTGAGTGTGGGGCTGCAGACGCTTATTATCCACCAGCGTTGATTTACGGCCAAGAGCGGGCCGTCGGTAATTAAGCAGGGGTCCCCGCTCCAAAGACAGGGGCTTTAAGAAGCCGTCAGAGAGAGAGAGCTTTGACCACAGAACAGGCCCCGAGATTATTCCTGCAGCATTTATGAGCTCTGCGACAAGATTGATATTTACACTCGTGCCTCTGGCTGGAGAACTTGGCTGGGAAACAGCAGTTTGCAACTAACTACTGTGACCACAGAGATTGCGCATTGTTGTTTGTTTTTAGATTCTTTTTTTTTTTCTATTCCTCCTTTCACAGAACTCAGTTTTGGCTTTCTAACCGTTGCTTGTTTGAGGACATACGTGAGCGCGAGCCAGAAGGAAACAGAAACTCGAGAAGGAATGGGCGTTGATATACAGTAAGAGAAGGAGAAGGGTGGGAGGGAGGAAGAGAGGGAGGGGTTGTGTTGGGGTTGTGTGCAATCGAACAGCCTCCTGTCATGAGAGGCTCAATGCTCACACGCATGGTCAGCAACACGGCCTGGGGAAACAGTTCATTTACCCCTCGCCTTAAACCCTCATCGCTCTTCTGTCTTCCCTCGTCTGTCAACATCTCCCTCTCGCCCGGAACGGACAGCGGGGTAAATAGAAACCAAATCATGCACACTAACACTTCAGTCACCCAGGATTTCCACCAATCTTTCTGTCTGTCTCTCTCTCTCTCTCTCTCTCTTTCTCTCTTCTTCCTCACACACAAACTGGTCTATTCTCCTCGTCCGGCTCTCCCTATGTTAGACTATCAATCACATTAATGTGAGTATATGTTGAATGTTTATGTGATAGGTTTGTGATTGTCTGCTTAAGCAGGCCTCTCTGTCCTGATCATTGCTCTCTAAGGATTCTGGAAGAAGCAGTGACTACATGACAATTGAAAGCGGTCCCAAAGCTCTGTGCATCTCTCCCTGGCTCTGCCTCCCTCGCTCTCTCTTCTTCTCACTTCAGTCTAAACATGGGAACATCACCTACACCCTCTGCGCTAGACGCCGCACATCTCCCCAGTTTGTTGCATATTTTACATTTCCCCTCCCTTTGCTAGTACAATGCAGTGAATAGTCAGGGGAAAAGACTTTTGTGAAGTGCGAGCATTGTGTAAGTTTGTGTATGTATGTGTGTGTATGTGTGTGTGGGGGGGGTTTTGTTTTTTTCTTAACGATTTGTTTTCCAGTAAATCATCAGGAATAACTTCCAGTGTCAGATCAGCGTTTGGTCTGTGAAATGTCAACATTGTTGCCGCTAACAACAGGAGCCAAGTGGAGCCCGAGACGGCGAACAAAACTTGCACACAAAAAAGACAACATGCAGAAGAAGAACAGAATGGAGGAAAATATCTTACCACAGTACAGTTTCAAAAAACATTAAACTGTGTGCTTGTTTCCCAGTCAAATCAAAGCGACATGTCTTATTTCTCATGTACTTACACTGCAACATACATACAATTACAAATAGATCCGGAGAAGATGATTACCTGTTGTTTTGTTAGGTAGTCTGCCAGAGTGTTCAGCAGCTTGTAGTAGATTTCAAACCATGGTAGATAACTGAAAGAGGCAGAGGGACAAACGTATTAATGACAATGTTTTAATTCCTTTTATCATCCTCTACAATAAACACACAGGATGTGCTTCAGTGTAAATGTAGAGATTTAGTCTCCTGAAAATAATTATTTGTGTGTTCTCTTTCTTTGCCCTTCACAATGTATATAAATAATTTCACCATCTGCTGGACAGTAAAAATTTAAACAGCACTGAGTTTGTAATGTATAGCCTTGCTATATAACTGTGTGTATGTACTGTCTATTGTCAGTGACCCATTGTTTATGGATCAAATGCACTCAGGACATTGATAATGGATTGTGTTCTTTGTCTTTGTTACAATCGAAAAAAATAAAAATGCTTCAGTCTGTATTATGGCATTCTTCGATACCCAGGGCCAAACGCATGCTGAGGACGCTGAGCCAATAGGGAGGGCAGAAAAAACAAAACAAATGATTTTAGATTCCTTAATAAAAAAACACCATAGCTTTCATGTGATGTGGAGGGATGCTAAAGTTTACAAGCATGCTGCTCACAGATGCACAGGGTTAACAAAATGCAGCCCAAGATCCCCCCCTCGTCCTCCCCCTCCTCCTCCTGCCCTTCTCTGTGTTTCTTCTTATGCCCTTCACATTAAAAAAAATAATCTTTTCCTTATGCAATTAATGTTAAATAAATAAATTCATTAACAAGCTCAAAATAATTTATACTGCAGTGTTTGTGTTAAAGCTAACGACTGAGCACACCCACCATAAGCTAAAAGCATCTGCAGCGTGGCTTTCTTTACAAAGTTGACATATTCTTGGCCAAGTCGACTTCCTTTCTACATGGAAGATGGCCAACATTTTCTTTTGGCATAAAAAGAGGGCTCAGCTCATTTAATGTTATGCAATCAACAATAATAAAAACATGGTGTCCTGTCGATGTATTGAATTTTTATTTAGTTTGTGGGTTTTAACATGCAGTGTTGAACACAGCATGAATAATGACTCTAGATAAGGACTTCTTAGCATTAGGATGAAATAAACAGAAACCCCCATCAATGCTTCATTAACTTGGCTGGATGCAGGGTTGAAAAATAAATTTCAAATAATAAGTGGATTCTTATTTGCTCAAAAATCTCAGTGAGTATTTCTTAATGTCAATAAGTGAAAGCGGTGTTAAATATAAATCATTGAGACAATAATATCATTCAAATTGAAAATTTGACAAAGAGCTTAAATCTGCAGTTTTTTTTTTTGTTGTAATAAATTATACATTTGTCAGAGTGGAGCTTTGACTGCGTGTGAGTTTATAAGCCAGTGAAGTCCTGCTCAGGCAGTTGGCTGGAGACTGAGGAGTTTCCAGGGCATGGGTCACCGGCTGCTCTGTAGACTGGAATTAACAGACAACAAGAAAACAATAAAAGTGGACCTAATGCAAATTTTCATATCGCTAAATCCGCGAGGGGCCAATGACAGGCCAGGTTCTGGGAGAAGTGCAGCCAAGCGCACCAATCAGAGAGGCTGAGTGACCATTAGCCTGAAACAATCAGCCTCTTAACATGCCAATATTTTGACGTCTGTGTGACGATTTAACGCAATCAGGTCACATTCGCAGGAGAGCCTGAATTCAAACATGCGTATGTTAATTCACATTCTGACCGGATATCAACCTTGAAGACCTATTTCTGCCAAGACAACGCAAATATCTGCATATGGGGTCAGTTTGCATTTAGCAATTACACAGAAAGTTCAGTAGATAACATGACTTAAGGGGGAGGGCGAAGCCTTTGTATTATCTGCCTTCTGTATGTGTGTGTTTAAAAAAGCCAGGCCTCTGGACATTAATCCTTCATTTTTCACAGTTGAAGGGGATGTAAATAGGACTCTAGCTGTCAGGCCAGCCGTCAGGCCTCACAGATCTCACAGTCATTACATTCCTTACACAAGGTGCTGCAAATCCTTTGTTTTAGAGGAAAACGCATGATCGCTGTCGAAGGCAGCCAAGCACAAATTATCAATATTCTTATAACATCTTCCTGCAATAAGTAATGTCTTTTCATGCTTTATTAAAATGCAATAGAATGAATCTAACTTAAAGACGTAATGTTTTGTTCTACTTATCCCTCCCCCTCCCCCCCCGCTCTGCTCTCCCTCTGTTGATGCAAAGTTAAAGTTTGGAAAGCTTAGAGAGATACTCCTACTCATCACAGTTCATTGCTCAGAACTGTTTGTGCTCCGCAAATCCTCCGATAAAGAGAGAGAGAGAGGCATCCATCATAGCAGTGCTCAGTGTGTGGGGGCCCCACAATCTCTCCTGCCATTTTAAACACATGTCTTCTCAAAGTGCCATGTACTCAAAGAATGAACCAGTTAATCTGCGGTCCACTCACAGCCCGTCATGCTCTTCAGCCAGGGCTCAGGCTACCTAACAGCACGGAAATATCTGACAGAAGACAGGGACATGGAGGTGCCTCTGGGAACTTACAATTATGCTATTATGGACACACACAAAAATGCAGCTGAAAAAAGCTTTCACAGAGAAATTTGTTTTCACGAGCATTGTATATAGCCACAAAGAAAAGAGGGAAAAAACCAAACTATTCACCAGATCTCAAAATATTGTGAACGACATTGTAAATAAATAATGTCATACTCATACGTTTCAACTTAACACGTCAGTAGTTAAGGCGTTTGAATAACTCTTTATATTGGATCAGCCCTTTTTTGCTGCCATAAAGTACCTGTTGGGTTCTAAACACGACACTTATTCCTGTTCCTTAGGTGAGCCTTAAATCACCTTTAATGCACAGGCACCTGTAATCGTAAGTCATCTTACACTTTGTAGACGGCTCGAGTGGAAGATTTCATTACACCTTTACTTTCTCGGGTTAAGGGTTAAGTACAGGGAAGGAAGTGTCCTCCGGCGAATCACTAAGTGACCACAAACTGGAGCAACGCAGTCCCTAAAAATGTATCCTTAAGCCTCAGCCATTAAACAAAAGATCCACAATTTTCTTCTCTGGATTACTTACATGTTCAACAGAAAAACTGTCAAATGTGAGGGACAAAGAATGAGAGAAGATCACTGTATAATACCAGTATAAAACAGAACAAGTTAAATAATCTTTTTTGTGTTGTTCCTCGTTTAGTCGAGAATATGCCTGAAGGGAGCGTGGCCCTTTCGGCCGCAGCTTTAGCAGTGAGACTACAAAGGGCTGTCCACATAAAACTGTCCTACTCATTAAGGCACTTCCTCCTGTAAGGAGAGGTGACAATTTTACGGTCCAAGCACTTTAACATTCACAGAGAAGCAAAATGTTACAATTACTTTTCTTCTATTACCATGGGAAACTACAGATAAAATAAAAAATAAAAATAAATTAGTGGGTCTGGGCCTTATTTCTGTACATTTTATTTGATAATACTTTTAGTTAAATCATTCACATTATCTGATTTTTGGTTCTTCTTTGGTTATAATTTCTTGTTAAGACAAACTAATCTGCTGTCCTTTCCATAACACTGTCTTGCATGGCAGAATGAAAAACAGTGTAAAGACTAAAAAACAAATAAATAAAGGGAAATTGAAATGCAGGAATTTGATTAAACCATTTCTCAATGATATATATTAAATGTTTTTATGCTTTAGAATAATGACATTTGTCATAATAAAAAGACAAAAAATAAAAAAGAGAAATGTAACTGGGGAGCACATAAACAATTTTAAATTAACGTAAAAAAAACAAAAAACTTTCTATACGTTGTCTTATTAAAAATGAAGCAAGCCATGCAAACTACTCAAAATGCATAATGAATTTTATACATCATATGTCAAATGAATTAGCATGTCTAACTCAGCGAGAGGGACAGGGGAACCTCTGCTAATTGGCAGTGAAGCTTCATGCATAATTATGGGCCAAGCGTCTTTGCTGTCGCACTGTGGCAGTAGCCGAATAACGAGGAGAAAAGAGGGAGAGAGAGAATGAGAGAGAGACAGAGAGAGGAAGTGATAGAGAGAGAGAAAGAGAGAGAGAGAGAAAAGAAAAACAAAGGCCATGGAAGCTGGCCGAGAAGGGTGGGTGGTGTGGGGAGGAGGGACACTGTTCTTCACAGCAGCTCATCAGGCCAGCGACAAACCCACGACTGTCCATCAACAGCCACACACACCAAATGCGCACACACACACGCGCACACACACACACACACACACACACACACACACACACACACACACACACACACACACACACACACACACACACACACACACACACACACACACACACACACACACACGATAGCAGCACTTACATGAGCTGCATTACACTAACAGAGAAAAAGAAAAAGGCTTTGTGCTCCTTTTCCAGTTTGTTGTTTGTTAAACTGCTTAATACATTCATTAATTATTGATTTTCCTCAGTTTATTCTAAAGCACGTGATCCTGTCCACTGAGATTAACACTGGAGCCGTCTTTGTAATGGTAAGGTAATTACATCTGTAAAAACATAGTGTCAACATGCAATTACATGGGAATTAGATGATAATAGTCTTTCTTGGAGAGTAATTATGCAACGAAAATTATATTTTCCTGGGTTTTGTATCCTCAATTATGTACGCTGTGATAAGATGAATCCACCTATGAAATATCAAAAACTGTTAAACTTTTGGATAATTATAGTCATCACTAACATATTTGTGTGGGCAGATGAGAATATAAATTTGTTATTCTGGCATTGTGCAGCTCGGTGTGAAGAGTGAGTATGAATGGAAATACTGTCGAAAAAAGAATAGAAAATCTGTGCTCGCTTCTAAGATATGGTAAATTAATTTATTTTTTAATCACACTTGAGAAATAAATGCAGATATTAAAAAAACTGTTCTGAGACTGATCCATAGATAATTTGAAAAGGGGCAAAAAAGAACGAATAAATAAAAGCAATGGTGGTTGAAAAAGTATTTTTCCACACATTTACTTGATGCCTATTCAGAGAGTTAAATGTAAAAGGCTGACTTTAATATGTTTGGATTAGTGATGTGCAGCACAACTTATACTACGTCCAGTGGTCGCTCTTTAGAAATTTGTTTAATTTATGGGAGTTGGATACTATTAAAAAAAGGACAAAGTGTTTGATACACAGTGCTAAACACTGCAATAAGACTCAGTTCATTAGAACAACATGGTCTTAAACAAATACAGAAGTAATATATGTACCTTGGGGTATTAAAAGTGTAACAAGATTTAGTGTAAATATGTGAATGTGTCTTTGTGCATATGTGTGTGTGTGTGTGTGTGTGTGTGTGTGTGTGTGTGTGTGTGTGTGTGTGTGTGTGTGTGTGTGTGTGTGTGTGTGTGTGTGTGTGTGTGTGTGTGTGTGTGTGTGTTACCTGAGCAGACATATGCAGACCCGGCAGCCTTGAGTGAGTCGACAGAAACCAAACCTCTGTTTGCTGTCGATGTCCGTCAGCACAAAGGTGAAATTCTGCCCCACCTGATTCTGGGAAACCCTGAGGCCGGAAAAAATGGGAAACACACACATACTCACAAATGGCCAAAACCACATAACGACATTACAATCACCTGAATACAATGGGGTGCAGTAAATCTGTAAAATCATATACATTTAAAATACAAAAGAGAACAACACAATTTGGTCTGGCTGGATGAGAAACAAACTCATTCTCAGACAAATCATGAGCTAAATCTCCAGTCAAAGTCCAAATCTGATGTCACATATTCCCGTTATGGCTTTAAAAAACGCAAAAAGCTTTTTGAAATTTCAGAGAAGCTCTGTACATTCCTACTCCACTAGATGGCAGCAGCTCAGCTTCAGTAAAATACTGTACATCCCCCCCATTCCACCCTTACTCTTACTCTATCTTTACAATGTGAATTTTAACATGTCATTTTCCAGCCCCAAAATATAGAGGCCGCTACTTTTCACAAAGCTGCTGGTCTGATCAGAAGAAAACACACCTCCTTAGAATCAGGACTCTTTCACATACACACACACATAACATGCTACTGTTGACAAAACATCAACTGGGCAGGTCACTGATGACCTCATAGGCATCATCATTAATGGAACTTGTTCTTATCATCATCATCATCATCATCATCATCATCATCATCATCATCATTATCATTATGAGTGTGTCCTCGCCATCAAACTATTCACATTCAGGGACATTTTGCCAACAGCTGTCTTGTTTGCAGGTACAGTCAATGCAGATTGTATGCAGGAAAATATCTGATTTGTTGGGGTTTAAGATCAGAGAGACTTCTTGCAATCACACCGAAAAATTCACTCATCATTATACTCTGACAGTTAGTGAATCATCATGTGACTGTACCTAGGAATGATGGTAATTTCACAGTAACGCAACTGTGTGATGCACAAAACACACATCATCTCATTTCCTTTTTCAAATGCATGTGTTTCTGTAGGTGAGAGGAGAGCTAGGTGTACATATTTGTGTGTGCGTGTGTGTGTTATGTGAAAGTGAAAGCTGCAGTGCTGAAAAAAAACAGGGAAGCAGAAAAGGGAGAGGAATCGTACCTTTCCACGTCAAAGGGAAAGCAGAACTTTGGTATCGTCTGGAGGACCTCCTGAGAAACCAGAACAGAGAGACACACACACACCTTTTTAGAGAAACAAACGTCACAGGGAAAACAAATAATAACTGCCTATTTCAATATGAAATTCTCTTGGGCCTCCACTAAGTGGATGCTATCAATTGGCTGAACAAAATGAGGATTAATGTTAAATGCTGCTGATAGCAATCTGACATCCCAAACACTGCAGCCTAAATGCACTTAATCCAAATGAATGGGCAATATAAACCACTTCATTTGGCAGAACAGAGTGGAAAAGGTTCCCCTTTCTTTACGAGGATGGGGAAGGATCCTCGATCCACAGCTTGAATAATTAGCAGTTAATAAGTTCATCGATTATCGGGTGGCAAAGGGAGATGAAAAGATGGAGGAAGAGAGAGAGAAAGAAAGAGAGAGAGAGAAAGAGAGAGAGGGGACACACAACACCAAGGCGATGGTGGCAGATTGTAGTGACAATGGGCTAAGCAGCTCTGAGGGTTAAGAGGTAGGAGGGGGGGGTACAAGCCTTCAGGGCTTTACCTCCCAACACCTCCCTTGTGGGTTGGGGGATTGTGTGGGGAGGGTGCATGCTCTTGAAGCGAGGTGGGAGGGGAGGAGAGGGGATGGGGGGGGGGGGCATATGGATTTAGACGGAGCAGGAACAGAGCGGAGCACCATATGGGTGAGCCGCTCCAGACCAGCCACACAGCCACCGAGTAACCAGGTCCCCGCTCTGTCTGTCGCTCTGTCTGTCGCTCTGTCTGCCCGTCTCTCTGGCTGCTAACCTGGCCCAGAGCTCTCTCTCTCTCTCTCTCTCTCTCTCTGTTCGGGCCAGCGCTCTCCCCACACACTAATCCTTGGGACTGGGTGGCGGTCTGCTCTGGCCTCCCTTGCTGTCTCACTCTTTCTCTCGGTTCGCCTGCCAAGCTCGGCCCCTGAGCCCGAGGTCTGCCTCTCCCTTTGTGACCGGAGATGTCCGAGCTGAGAGAAATGTTGCTGTTCCACTATCTTGCTCTATCTCTCTCTCTCTCTCTCTGTCTGCCTCCCCCAGAGACCGATCCGGACGACAGGTTGGGGAGTCTTCGGCTGCTGCTGCCTACAGTCGCTTAGACCTCGCCGTGGGGTGCAGTCACTGATCCTCCCCACACATCCCACCCCCCCCCCTGTCGCCCCTCCTTATCAAAACTTAAAGCTGCCATCCTAGCACAACACGACTATCACCACAGACAAGTGAGCGACAATGAGATATGACAGAAGGGGAGATTAGGGTATGTGTGTGTGTGTGTGTGTGTGTGTGTGTGTGTGTATACATGAATGTGAGTCTATGTGAGTGCCTGCGTGCTTCAAGGACTTCAACGTGAGAGGGTGGTTAAGCACGTACATTTGTAAGAGTTTGTGAAGGCTTGTGGGTGTGGGTGGGTGGCTTGGTGTGTGTGTGTGTGTGTGTGTGTGTGTGTGTGTGTGTGTGTGTGTGTGTGTGTGTGTGTGTGTGTGTGTGTGTGTGTGTGTGTGTGTGTCCACATAGGGTGGGAAGTGGTTGTTTTTACTTATCAGGATATGTGATAAAATTGAGAACTCAACAAAGACGGAGGGCTCGGTGGCAGAGGAGGTCTCCGTCTCTGCAGTGTGTGTGTGTGTGTGTGTGTGTGTGTGTGTGTGTGTGTGTGTGTGTGTGTGTGTGTGTGTGTGTGTGTGTGTGTGTGTGTGTGTGTGTGTGTGTGTGTGTGTGTGTGTGTACACGTGTGTGACTGTGCCTTGGCGTGTGCGGCTGTAAAACTGTCACACACATCAGAGCTGCCATCGCTGTATGCGTCTGCTACTATTATTAACCACTATGTACGCACACCAATATGTTCCAGAGAGCCCTCCCTGGCGCACTGCATATGGCACACAAACCCAAACAGACACAGACAGACACACACACACACACGCACATGCAGACGCACACGCTTTCCCTGCAAATAAAAACATTTGACTTGCCAGATTTGAGAGTTGTCACAGCCCCGCCCACATCAGTTGTCTCTGTTTGAGTGACAGTCTTGGGGCTGTAGAGACTCTGATCTCATACAGGACTAGTGGGAAGTGATGCGTTTGTATGTGTGTATGATGTGACAGCAGACATGCTCGCTCTCTCTATACATATAGTATATATTCATATATACATTCTGAGCCCCATATGCATATACAGTCTGTGTGTCTCAGGTATACTGATGCCTTATACAGTCCATAGACATTTTTAATCTGCTGTCTTCAGCTGTTAAATAGATGGCTGTTTCTGTGTCTGAAATTGCTGAAGATCTACCTTCTTCTTTCTCAACAAATTAATGGCAATATATTTTAGGGCTGCAAGTTATCAAATCATTATAAAAAGAAACGTTAGTTATTTTGTCTTTTAGTGGATAACTGTTTCTTTACAAAATGTCAAAGGGAAACTAGAATACCTTTGACCACCAAATTCTAATCAGTTCAACCTTGAGTGAAAGTGGATGTTAGGCCAAATCTGAGGAAATTCCATCCTGGCATTCCTGAGATATCACATTCACAAGAATGGACCGAATGGACGGAAGGACGGACTGACCTACGTACACCTTGAAAACAGTGTTGCTGGCGTGTAGGTACCAGAATACCCATCACATTTCATCAGAGTAGAAGTTTATTTCTTAAAATTGATTTTGGACAAACAGATATCTAAAGATATTCAGAGGTGAACTCTGATTAACAGACAAATCGGTTCAGCTTTAATATATTAACATACGTATGATACCAACTGTTCTTTTCTGAAGAGGGATGAGGCCTGGTTATTTAGTCACTAGGAGTAATGTTGTAACTACTAACGTGTACTGTAAGATAAATCACCGTTACCAGCAAATGCTTTGGCTTAAAATCTCTCGCAGTAAAAACATGTAATGCACCAACAGTGTAAAAGGAACAATTCACCCAAGTCACATAAAAACATTTTCTCACTTAGTGGTATCCAACCATGCAGATAGTTTCGGTCTTAGGTTTTGGTCGAGGTCTTTTAAACGCCCAATATAATGTAGTTGAACAGACTTACATTTTTAGTGCTCACAGAATTGGGGGGAAAAAATCATATCTTTTTATTATCAGTGTCTCCATTAATCTGGATAATCTGCAGACTTCACTGTCAAAAAGGGTTTTTTGGGAAGAAAGTAGTATAGGCCAAAAGATGTCAATATCTCAAAACATTAAAAAAAACATCTCAAAACCTGGGCGATAACACCAAAAACCACCTGCATGGCTACATACCACTGGTAAGTGAGAATATGTTTTGGATGAATTGCCCCTCTATACTGAGCTTAACAGTGTTCCTGTTCCAACATCACTTTCAGTTTTTAACCAAATAGACATGCTTGTATGTGATATGCAACTCATAATCTTTCTTTTGCTGATCTGTCAGTCTGTTTTCTTCATACCTGTACTACTGATACGGCATCTTTGCATCTGTAGCTCTATTTCCACTTCCCTCTGTCCATGACTGGGCCTTATACCGTGGGGATATATCTTAACAGGAATGGCACAAAAGGGGGGGTGTTCTTCCACAGTTTCTTAGTACAGTAAGCCCCCCACCATCTCCACCACACACAAACTCCCCCTGCTTGCCATTTTCCCAAGACAAAAGAAAAAAGAGGCAGCTAATATATCTGCAGCTTTGTGAGGGGGGTGGAGGGTGAGGAGGAATCTGCTGCTAGGCTGGGCTTGGCAGACGTGGCGTATGTGTGTGTGTGTGTTTGTGTGTGTGTGTGTGTGTGCGCGCCCTGTTTATCGTGAGTGGAGACAGGGGTATCACTCAGTGAGACAGAATACTCCGGGTTCCCCCAGCGGACGATCGTGCTATCACTGCACCACAACAGCACACAGCAGCACTGTGCAGCTTTGCACCGTTCCCCCTGCAGGATAGAGCGTTGCAGCAGGGAAGAGCAAGAAACTTCACAGCACAGGGCGGCATTCTTGTTTTTCTACTCTAAAAAAAAAAAATAGGCCTTAACTTCCCTTTTATTCCTTGCTTTACCCTAATTATTTTAGAAGTATTTGTATTGAGTTAAGCTATATATGGTTGAGGCGTATAGGGGGTACGGGGGGGATTTGACACGTGATGGATCAGACTCTGTGGGTTCTTTGCATGCTACTCCCCTCTTGACCACTCACCATCACTAAAAAAAATAAAAAAAAAAGGGGGAAAACCAGCTTTTAAAGATCACAGCGAGTGGACAGAATGATGGTAACCGGTTTATTATTCACAGACTTAAATGCTAAACTCAGCCAGAGCCATGGTGTTTCATTTTGGGTGTGAACTTCATGAGCTACGTTCATTTTCCCATATGCTTGCAAATATGGAGGAGGGAGGCAGAGGAGTGTGGTTGAGTTAAATGGCAAATAAAATGCTGAAAACAATAAAACTATGAGGCAGCAAAAGCATGCAAAGGAGCGAGGCAGACAGAGAGACTGACGAGAGTGAATGTCTTAAAGAAGGAGTGATGGAGGAGGTATTCCGGACACAACAGCAGAAGGACGGAGAAAAAAAAAAAGAAGGGAGGGAGGGACGAGCAGCCCAGTTCATGCCCCTCTCCCCATGCAGCGAGGACTCCTCCCTGGGGGGACTCAGACTTTAAGCCCCTGCCCTGCTTTATATTCCCCTGGCTACTGCAGCCAGATCAATCTAGCTAGCTAGCCAGTGTAACTCAACCTAGTTCAGAGCAGCCAGGGCCCCCAGAGCCTCCGTACAGGGTGTAGTTTCAGGAGGAATGGAGGCAGGCAAATTTGTAAATGTACCACTGGTATACTCCTATTAGAAGCAGACTTTGAAAGGACTATATCAGTGTTTTTGCATGTGTTAGCCCATTACTACAACTCACATATACTTTACATTACTGTCAGCCGTTTTCAAAGCCGGCTGCACTGTTTTAGATTTCTGAATGTGTGTTTTTTACTGTATAATCCATCACAGTGAACATTGTAGCTGCTTTTATTTTTTTTTGGTCAAAGTTAATTTATTATTTCCCGGCAATGCAACTGCAAGACTGATTTGAAAAGTCTGCGGTGCATTACCACATAAAAAAAATAACATAAATCAAAAATAATTCAGGCAAGATGTTCACTGATGGTTTACCTAACTCAAGTTAAGTTTTTGCAGGATGAGTTTTTATAGCACATGGAAATTAATAGGAATCATTTAAATATGCGAAGGGAGTTAAACACATTCAAACGCCAATAACAGCATGGCCTGCTGCACATCTGCACGCCTCCATGAGGATATAACTGTGAACTATGCCGAGCTGTGGAGCAGAGTGTCACACATGGTCAGCTAATGTGTACGAGTCATCAAAGGACTGTGGACTCAAACCAGCTCGGAATTATTTTGTGTTCTTTCAAGAAGTTAACAACCCCTCACCAGCCATGTAAATTGGTTTAACTCAGCGGCTGTCGCACCATTAATGTCACTGCATAAAATATTATAAGTGTAGGGCCAGAGCATTTTACATTGGCTGATTATTCAAACTGGTGACCTTTAGGGTGAAATCTGGTGAACCAGTGCTGGTCGTTCATGGAAGGCTCAGAAAATAGTGTCTTATAACTATTTATTTTTTTTAGTCTACTATTAATTATTCAGAAATGTCAGAGAGAGTCAAATCTGTCAGTTCAAATTTATCTCAGTTTAGAAGTTCTTCGTTGTCAGATAACTCACCTAAGCTGCAAAATGTTAACGAGGACGACGTCACACGGTCTAACCATTTACCCATTTAGCAACATTTTCGGAGACCGCCAGAATGCTTTTGCCCTTCTGAATACCTCAATGGCAACAACCGAGCAAACTCCATCCACTGAGGGAGACCACAAGATGTCCTTGAAAGCGTTTTTTTTTGACCAAACTGCTCATTTTTAGCTTCAGTCACTAGACACAGTCGTTGAACTGTACAAAACATACTTAAGTTTTAGGAATGCCAAAAGTGACACAAACTAAAATTATCTGAAGTAAATAAATGTTTCTGCTCACAACTCCATTCCAAATGCATTACCACTTTATAATGGCAACTCCATTTATTCAACACAATAGTTCCCTTTAATAATGTCACACCTCACAGGATATTTTATTTTCAAACAATTCTTGTATATGAGACTATTCCCCAACTAATGCCTGATCTGTTGAAAAGAATGCTTAGGATAGAAGTTGAGAGCCCCCAGTTTCTGTTTGAATATATTTAATATCTGCAAGAAAACTGGCGTGTGCACAGCCATCTTTTACCATATGTGTCAAAGAAGCAGCATAATGGAGTTTTAAGGCTACAGTGGTTTGCAGCAGGCAGGGACCCTGGTTATCCAGCCAGCACTTCAACAGTATAATGACACAGTCAGCAGGGCTACTAACACATCAGCGCTGGAAACCACAGTGTCTCCCCTCACCCTTCCTTCACCTCTTCCTCCCGCGCGCTCTCGTGCCCTCTTCATCACCTCCTCTCTTCCTTCCCTTCTCTCTCTCTCCTTCCCTCCATCCCCCACTCTCCGTCCTCTTTGCCCTCCCTCCTAAACCCCCTGTCGTCATCTTAGATTCCCCCCCCCTTCCCGCATACCCCACCTTTTCCTCACCCTTACCAACACCCCTCGTCCCCCCTTTCGCCCCCCTTTTCCCAATTAGTCTGTCTGTGTGCAGCTACCCAGCCGATCTCTGCCCATCCTGCCGGTGCTGGTTCGCTCACCCAGCCCCTCTGGCGAACATGACAAAGAGAGATCCTCAGTATTCAAACAGACACACACTGCTTTCAAATGCCGAATGGCAGGGTCGACCTGGGTGCAGCTTTAAGCAAAATATTCAAATTCTCAGCCTTTCTTTTTTAAGAATTTGCATGGATATGCATTCATTTGCAATGTGTAAAGGCACAAGGACAGCTGAGCCTTGGTTTTAGAGAGAGGGGGGGGGGGGAAATAAATAAATAATGCAGAATAAAATGCATGATGGTATGAAACCTTGATTGGGTAGACTGGTGGATTCAAACTAGGTTCAAAACTAATAAAACATTGGCACCAAATAACTGATGAACTGATGACTGTTGATGGCGGGTGTGAGTTATTCTGTGATCTAATTTACTGTAAGCACAAACTTCCTGAACAACTTCCTGTTTCATCAGTGATCTCCAAACTGCAACAGATAAAGGTTACTGGATGTGATAGTATAATGAGAAAGAAAGAAAGACAGAGAGAAAGACACTGACAGAAACACAGAGGCAAAGATATTAAAACAGAGAGAGCGAGAGAGACAGGAGTGGAAAAGTAAGAGAGTAAGAGAGACGATATAAACTGGGGAATGTAACAGTTTAATGCTTAAATAGAGCTTTTGAAAATAAAAAAGGTAGCACTTGTTGTGACATGATGATCAGGGTCTGAATCCTATTCCTCAATTTCTTTGTTGATTTTTTTTTTATATCTCCCATACTGTGTGCATGCATTAACACATAAATATGGCACAAGAGATTAATTTACTGTCAGGTTATGGACTACAGCAAAACAATCCAATGCTTTACAAGTATCAAGCAATCTATATGAGCAACTTCTTCCAGTAATGTTTACCAGCCCACTCCATCTTCCTGAACAATGCAATCATTTTTCTAAGCCCAGGAAATAAATGCAGTTATGGTGTTGCATGAGTCATTATATAGCTACAAACTGCTAGACTGCTGAGAGGCATGCATAACAGTGTAAACCACACCTTGACAATGCACATTTGTTTTCAGAGTGCAAGTCAGAAATGGCGTTACTTTCCTGTGATAACTACTTCTGCTAGAAATTGACAAAGTGAGGGCCAAACAGAGCTACTGCTGTTCACAAAAACAGGATATTTCCGAATGGGAACCAAGATTTAATCCCCGATTTCAGGCCATATCTGTGGCCTGATCAGACTTCTCTAGGTGATCTTGACCTCTGGCTCTCCTGTCGAAAAGGGCTTAAATGAAGGTAATTCTCTGGTGGGTATCAATGTGGAAAATGCGCCATTTTCAATTAATATCAGAGTAAGTCCTGTACATCTGAGAAAGAGTAGAGTGAAACTTAGAAGATCCAGAGTCAGAGAGAAAATGAGACATAAAATGACTGATAGAGACACGGGCAATAACAGACAGACACACAGACAGAGACGGGAGAGATGGCAGGGAAGCCAGATATAAAGATGGAATAAAAAAAACAAACTGCAGAATAGGGAGCAGAGGAGCAAAAGAACAACAGGCAGAGGCACAGACTCCTCTGGCCGCTGCAGACCTCGGACCCTGCAGAGATTCCTTTCATTAGGCTTTAATAGTATGCTGCCGGCTTGCCATTCTGACCTGCGCTCTGTGCCAGTAATAAGAACGGCCTTCAAAGCCGGACCAAAGCAACAGAGCTGCTAGAGAGAGGGTGGGGGAAGGGGGGTTAGATTTTCACATCCTTGCTCATTCTGCTGATAGGAGAAGGAGATGGGGGGGAGTTTTGTCTTCTGTGGATTTTTTTTTTTCCCTACTCCCGTCCACAAGTTTCTGTTCCCAGTGACCCGTCTGCTGCAGCGCGTCTGTGTTAAGGGAGGTTATTTTGGTTAACAACGGCCCCATGTTACCAGTGCTCCTCTCCAGGAGGTGTTGCAGGTGGCAGATGGATCTTCTGGCCTCTTCAAGCACATGCCAACACCTGGCAGATGTATGTGTTCTTATATCCATATGTGTATGTTCCACCTTTATAGCAAGAAGAAACCCCTGTTTGCTGAAAAGATTTGTCATTTTCAAATCTGCACTTGTGGACCCTTGAGGACTTCACAGATGCCTAAAGCAAGGACAAAATAAAGACCTTAGTTTCGCCCTCATGTGAAGCGCAACAGCACACATTTTCACTGGCCTCAACACCTCACATCCCCCTCTTGGATTAGGCATTGTCTGTTGAAAATCAGCATCCCTGAAGTCCTTTATGAAGGCAAGTCAATGTCAAAACAGAGATTTGTCTGACAGCTTTTGTTACCTTTGCAGACTGTAGGGGGTTATGAAATACAAAGCATGTTAATAGCGTTTTGAAATACAATTATTCAATTGAGTTTCTTTTGTAACTAAACTGGAGTCAAGTTGAACAGATTTATTTAAATTCACTTCATCATTCTATTACAAACAATGTGTGTTTGATAGTCAGACCTCTTGTGAGAAACAGCTCAAATAAACTCTTTGATCCCAGTAGGTTAAAGCATGATTTTAACATTTTTAATCATGTTGTTGTTTTGACAGAAGTTAACAGGTAAAATGTAGTTGTATTAACCATGAGCAAGTATTTTGATTCGGCCAATGATCTGTACCCAAAGTAGGAACCACTGTTTGTATATTGACTGTTTGCCAAGTGAGTTCCCAACTTAAATCACTGACAAGTAATTATTGGATGAAAAAGTATTCAGATCCTTCACTGCAGTAAAAGTACTAATACCATGCTCATGAAATAATCCACTACGAGTAAAAGTCAGATATCCAGAACCTTAAGTCAAGTATGTTATTATCAGAAATATGTACTTAAGTAGGGAAAGTAAAAGTACCCGTGCAGTAAAATGTTCCCCGTCAGTGTTTTAATTTTATATCTCGTGTTTCAGGATACATATTAACTCTGCATTAACGTGAATGCTGCATGTTCTAACTCCTTTATTTACTGTTGGTTAGTTTAATCTACAGAAATGCATCATATTCTATAAGATCATTGTATGTTTGTAATGTCTGTACAGTACAATATTTAAGTGTGGGATGTAGTGGAGTAGTGTTTAGCGGCGGATGAAAACCACCTTTATACCGCCGACTAACGTCTGTATCGGGAGTGATACCCGGCCAATCGAAGGAGGAGGAGGTGACCAATAACATTTAGTGATACAGTGGTGACTGGGTCCGCCAAGTTACAGTCTAGGAGCAGAGATATTCAGCGCAGAGTGATATGAAAGCTCTCGCAAAACTAATTTTTGTGCCCAACTGTTTTTAGTTGCACGCACGGGACCTCTATACACATCCGCGTGGATCTCATTCGTGCTTGCAGATTTTGACATTGATTTGCCTTCATTCCATTACATT
Source organism: Anoplopoma fimbria (assembly GCF_027596085.1). Classification (NCBI taxonomy): domain Eukaryota; kingdom Metazoa; phylum Chordata; class Actinopteri; order Perciformes; family Anoplopomatidae; genus Anoplopoma; species Anoplopoma fimbria. The sequence continues at coordinate 13,086,642 of NC_072456.1, read as the reverse complement.
TACCCTTAGAGTTGTCCTTGCTCAGGTCTAATAAGGGTCGATAAAATGTTGCTTAGATTATTTTTCTTTTTTTAGACTGTAACGCATATGCAATATGAATTCATCAATTTGTGTTAACAAGAGGGATATCATCCCCTTAACCTCCCACTGTCCAGCCCCAAACTCCTTCCCCCGTCTATCAGCTGTTAATGAGTCACCTCTAATATAACAACATTCCACTGGGGTAGTATATACGTCGTTCATTGTACTGCACTCATTTATTTCCTGCTTTTTTTCCACAATGGATGTATTTATGTTATGGGGTGAAGGGGGCATATTGCTTGGAGAATAAGTATATGGCATCAACAATAACAGTGTGCATTATTCCAGTGCTAATAACCTGTCCTGCTGATGTCCTTTCTACATATCACAGATGGGCTAAGACAGGGGGAGAGCGGCAGTATTATGCCTCTGCCGAGATCTTCCACTGAATACATTACCATGTGATAGGGGGAGATGTCTCACTCCCCAACACACACTCCCACACACACACACACACACACACACACACACACACACACACACACACACACACACACACACACACACACACACACACACACACACACACACACACACACACACACACACACACACACACACACACACACACACACACACACACACACATTTGTAGTGTTGGGCCAAGAGAGCTGCATATGCCCCAAACATACAAGCATGGGCTTCATTAATGAAGTGCCAGGAGGAGAGGGATAGAGATAGAGAGAGAGAGATATAGAGAGAGAGATAGAGAGAAAAAAAAAGAGAGAGCGTGCACGTGTTTGTGCGTGCGTGTGTGTGCGTGTGTGTGTACCAAGCAGCCGGGGGGATTTCCTTCTTTAAGCTTTCAGCTCCCACTGGGCTTAGCTCGACTGTATGAACCCTGATGTGGGCCTGCCTCTAACACATGGCGTCACACCCTCTCTCTCACTCACACATACACATACACACACACACACACACACACACACACACACACACACACACACACACAGAATGTATACATTGAAGCTCAGCAGAAGAGCAGCAGTGCAACATTGGCTCCTAAACATTCGTCTGTGGACGTCTCATTGACAGATACATGGGACCTAGCAGAGGAGGTCAGGTCCTCGCTGCAGCCTCCTCTACCTCCTTCTCTTTCCCATCCGTTTTCTCCATCCTTCTGTGTTTGTTCAGCCATTGCTTCTATCTCCGTCTCTGGCTGGTGGCTGCCGCTTGTGCCACGTATCGGGTAGTAACTGGAAAATGCACGCCAATTAAGCCACATGGTTATATGTGTGATAGCTCTGTTGGCAGCAGCAGTGTGTGGTTAGGGGAAGCCTGGCATCTGATACCGTAAATATGAGCTTCCTGGTTGACAGGGACAACCTGTTTCCAAGTGTGGATGCACTCTTTTTTTTTTTTTTTCCCTCTGTGATTGCACCAATAATACTGAGGGTGTTTGGCATCAATCATAAATAAAACTGCATCGTTACTAAAGTCCAGCTTGCATTAAACCCAACAAGGAACTATGACAAATGGATGTAGAGTTCAAGAATTCATTATGAAACAAAACAAAGTTGAACATTGTTTGACCACATGACTAACAATCTCCCTGTTCCCTATTTTAAATTCTCTGTTCCCTTATTAAAGTTAGGTGTGTGCAAAAACAGATTCACACAGACCACAACTGTATTTGTCATATTTGTATGTTTAAAGTGCTCTGAATGAAGCTAAAAAATGTTTTTTTTACCTGTAGCAGTGTCGTTGTTAGAACTAGCTCAGAACCAGGCATGCAAACTCATCAAGCGTGAAAAAGGTGACAAAGTGGGGACAGGGGGCATCTACAGGCATCAAGTCTGCATGTAGGACACATTCACCATCCGTTTACTGTGCATTGCTTTTGAAACGATCTGTCCCGGGAGTAGAATGGCAGTAAAGCCAAAGTAGATCTGTAGCTGAATCCACTAGCATCCACATGCTACTCGGGAAACACAAGCAACCAACAGCTCTTTACTGCACTGACAAAAGCCACTGGGCTCTGCTGGAGAGATGTGAGCAGCGGGGCGTAAAAACACTTCCCTTTACTCTCCTCTCGCCTCTCCACCACCCTTCTTACTCCCAGGAAGCCAGCCCAGAGGTCAGCGCAATCAGGACCCATGAGCAACAAAGGGCCGTAGTTAGGCGTCCGGCTCAGCGCCCGAGCCAAAGGCCAGCTTAGTGGGGCGAGACTGTCCAATAGGCAAGACCCCGAATCACCCCCAGGGATCTGAGGTGAATAGGGTTAGAATGAAGAATAAAAACACTATCAACCCAGACACATACACACACATATTCGCAAAGACATATACAGATCATATGAGGCCTTGTTTGACACCGCTGTCAGGGTGCAGTGAAGTGGAAAGACGAGACCCTGTGACATGCTGAGACATCATACACATGCACACCAATACACACCAATACACACACACACACACACACACACACACACACACACACACACACACACACACACACACACACACACACACACACACACACACACACACACACACACACACACACACACACACACACACACACACACACACATTTAGGCCTGTACCTCTCCACACACACACATAAAAAAAAAAAAAAAAAAAAGTATGAATTTCCATCTTTCTCATCTCTCAGTTTCCCACACCTCACGCCTTGCTGTTACAGCTTCACAAAACTGGCTGTAGCAGCATCCAAAGAGCTGGCAAAATATGCTCATTCTCAACAGCTTGTCACAAAACATCACTGAGGACGGGCGGGGAGGTCGGCCCTTGTGAAAAGACTGTGGCAGAGGTGATGTGCTTTCCTCTTCAGCATCATTTCCTTCACCGCTATCAACCAGCCAACTCCTTCCTCTGTCAACCACACTCAGTCTACACAAACATTACCGTGTGGTGCCTTACTATGTCATGAGGATATATCACCTACTTTATCACTTATTCGGAGGTGTTTCACACCTAAACTTGTCAAGTTCTCAGTAAATGTGGAGACAAGCTTATCACTGCAGCGACAACAACTTTTTTTTGTTCGGTTTTGTAGACCCTGAGGCCACTAACTGTAAGCTTCGCGTGACAAAAATACATTTTGTGGTATTTGTGCAAACAAAACATTGCACTCCTAAAACTTTCACGCTTCAACCTTCCAATCTGCCAAACAAACTCACCCTCTGCTTTTCACTTTCCCCAATCTTTTCTCAATTTCCCATTTCGTCTTTTCACATGCCTCTCACCTTGCTTCTGTCTTTCTGCCTCTCTATCCCTCCAATCTCATGACTTCCTTACCTCCTTCCAACTTTACATGTTACCATTTTGTTTACCATAAAATCATCTAGTTCCCATTCTGCACCTGTTGTTTTCCTTGCACCAAACTCTTCTAGTTTTTCTATATCGCGCCCTCCTTTGGGTGCTATACAAGGTCTCAACTGAGGACAACATATCATTGTTCTCAAGTTCTGGGCCCCTGCTACAGAACCTCCACACCCACCTTGACTCTTCTTCCTCTACCACCACCACCCTCACCCACTATCTCCCCCTTTACTCAGGGTCAACCCTCAGCTCCCTCAGGGCTGAAGTCACCAATCATGTCCACCGGCTCCTCTCCTTTACCTCAATCCCTCAGATCACTGCTACCTCACCCACCCAATTGAGCCCCCTTCCTGCCTCCCCCACCCAGGGCCTGTCCAGAGCTGTGGCCACCAATCACATCATGTCAGCCAGCCTGTCCTGATGGAATACGGTGTCAGAGCAACACTCTGAGAGTTGCCAAGGTTGAAGCCTCGAGAGACCCACCGCCTTCTCTTCTTCTGTCTCTATGTCTGTCCCTCCCTCTCTCCCTGTCTGGATGATGACACAGTGGGCTTTTTGAGCAGAGATGGATATACAGGACTACGTGAGCAGAAAATAAGCCAAGTTTAGCCTGAAGTTATGGCATCTTAAAAACTTGACAGTGGTTAAAACTAAATAAGCACATGGAGAAGAACATTTAAATAACACATTTATGAAAGGGGCAAAGAATGGCTACAGCTAGAGTGATTTTTACATTTTGAAGACGTTGAATACTGTTGCTGTATCTGCTTTATTCCCATGTCTTAATTGCCAAAAGCAGACTACAAACTACTCCACCTAAGCTTATAGTCCAAAACGCACATGATATGCTTAAAATAAGGTATGTGACTCAGTTTTTCTCAACCGGGGAAACTCTTTCTTGCCAAAGCGATCGCTCTCTCCACCACCTACATGTTCCAAATGAAAGAAGCTCATAAAAAAAGCCCTTCTAGCAAATGTAGAAGTCACAAGAAAAAATTGCTCATGTTGAGGGGAAACATACATGACTGAATTTCACACATAAGTACCGGGGTGCATTCAATTTCACAAATTGATTATACATACCAACGCATATATCTGTATCAAAGCATAGATTTCCTTTCAGGATCAAATCACACCTACTGTAGCCTTGGTATAAATGAAAAACAGTATGTTATACAGTCAACTCCACTCAGTATGCCGCAGGAAGATCAAAGGTTCCCTATAAACATGTGTGGAATGGCCATAGAGAGTTAACATCAACTTTAGTTCATAGCGGAGAGTAAAATATATTAATTATTAAATATATCCTTTATTTCTCTCTGGATTTTATGCTGCAACCAGGTTGGAGGTCTATGCAGAATTTTCAATTTCCTGCAACAGTGTCTTTAGAGCAGGAGTGATAGAAGATGGGCATAAATACAGTTATGAGGGTGGAGACGGAAAGAGACAAGACTGTAGACAGAAGTGAAAAATGGAGAAAAGATTAAAGAGAGCACCAAGAGGTTGAACCAGAATGACACATAGCGATGATATGCCAAGTAAGCAAACACAACGTTAGCTCCCTGTGTATTCATGCGAGTGCATGTGCATGTATGATATGGAAGTAAACTAAGGGGAGAAGTTAACTCTAAACTTTAAGGAAAAAATGTGCAAGAATGCACAACAAAACAAGAAAGTTAATAAGAAAATTATAAAGAAGATGGAGTGTCAAACTAGACAGTGAGCAGAGTGTGGAGTATTACTGCTTATTTCCATAGAGTAACAATCCCATTCCATCCATTTCCATGGAACATATTTGACAGTGTCGGGCAGCAACATCCGGTTCTGCATAGTGACGCAAATGTGAAAGTGTCTTAAAACTTGCATTATCTCTTCTGACCAGCAGGGGGCGACTCCTCTGGTTGTATGGAAGTCTATGAGAAAATGACCCTACTTCACACTTGATTTATTACCTTAGAACACATTGTAAACATGAGTTTATGGTCTCATTCGCTAGTTTCAAGTCTTCTTCAATACAGCATGATGTAATTCAATAAATGAAGGTCCCATTTAGAGTAAAACAGACCATAAAGCAGAGTATGCTTTAGGGTGGGTCTCTTTGTGATTGACAGGTTGCTATCCCTACCAGAGCCGTATACGGCGTCTCTACGCCACACTTCCCTGTTCGAAATATGGTAACTTTCATTCACTGGTTGCAAAAAGTTAAGATAGCGACTGCCAAATCGCAGAACTGGAGGCTTCAGAACGGCGGTCCACAAACCAATGGGTGACATCATGATGACTTCGTTCACATCTTATATAGAGTCTGTGGACAGTGTCTAGGAAAAGGTGCACAATAGGGGAAGTTTCTCTACAGACAGCATTTGGAAATGTTTTTCACTTACAGCCATAAGGATCTTCAGGAGGTAGATATTACTTTCACATTAAGTGAAAGTAATGTGAAAGTATCTATATTAGGTATATGTCCAAAACATATAAAGATAAATAATATGTCATTACTAAAACCCAGTATCCTTCGAATTAAATGTCCATAAAATGTCTAAATATACTGACAATACCAAAACATGTGGCCGTGGTCGACCACTGCTGATCCACATTTCCTCCAGCAGGAGTACTGGGAGTACTGTGCCCCAGTTAATATGTATTTCTGCTTATAAAAGCAAACAAAGAAAATCTGATTTCTCTCAACATATCGCTCCAGATCAGGGAATTGATATAAGTACACTGAGTTTTCCCAGGCATGCAGCCACACCCCCTAAGGTATTTCCATTTGTATCTATTTTTCCCAACAATGCTTCATAGAAGTGTTGAGTTTTTTGTTCACTGAGGTGAAACCCTTATTATTATTATTATTATTATTATTATTATTATAATAATAATAATAATAATAATAATAATTTGACTATATTCTCTTTGTTACTTTCACCTATGAAGCACCTATAAATATCTGACAAAATGTATCTGTAAATGTCTGGAAAAACATAACACAAATTCTGAAACATACAGAGGAGGAACTTCCAATTTAGGTAGAATAATGATCAGGTGAGAGTGAGAGCTTATGTAGAGGACCCTTTAGTATTTCTTCAAGGGTGTGATGGTCTAAATTGGACTTGTTTAACTTGTTTGTTAAGCCTGTTAATCCCATGGATATCTGACAGCTGGGAGAGTTAAATGTAAGGAAATGCATCATGACACTAGACTAAATAATGAACGGAAAGGCTTACACAGACTTGTTTGATTATCTTTTATATACATATGTTAGAAAATAAAAGATAATCAAACATAGTAAATAAAGTGGTATGTGTTGAATCCTGTCAACACTAAAAATGTGTATTTGCCTGGAGTGTTGGGCAAGGAAGTACAGCAATTCACAGAGGGGTGCGTCTGTGTGAGTAACTTAGCATTGTTAAATACTGCAGAGCTGCTCACTGTCTGTTTAAGTTTTCAAATGGTCGTCTGTTTGTGAAACTTGCTGAGTGTTTATCATATTATCCTCTGTTCTCTACAGAGGAGTGAGCCCTACACCAAACTTTGGTTATCTAGAACTAACTGGCAAAACTGTTTTTTTTGTTTCTGTGTGTGTGCGTGCGTGCGTGTGTGTGACAGCATGAGTGTGCGTGTTCGGTCTGCTGTGTTTTTTCCACAACTTTGGGATGAGATCTGAGAGGAAACGGACAGATTTCCATCTGTCTGCTTCAATTGCAAAAAAAAAAAAGCCCTTCTTGCGATTCAAATATATGCTTTAGCCACCTCTCTCTTGCCCTCCCTCTCTCTCTCTCTTCCATCTCTCCATCTCTCCCTCTCTATCCAAGTGGCATCTGTGGATGACCAGGGCATCAAGAGTCTCAGGGGCTGAGGGAGGAACAGAGGGAGTGTGAGGGGAAAAAGAAAGGAGAGAGAGAGAGAGAGAGAGAGAGAGAGAGAGAGAGAGAGAGAGAGAGAGAGAGAGAGAGAGAGAGAGAGAGAGAAAGAGGGAGCAAGCGCCTCTCACTTCATATTTCCCCAGCACCACCCCGGCGTGCCAGCCAGCCTGCAGTCTGTTCTCCTTTGAGCTTTCTATTCTACCACAGAACAGAAAAAAAATCAATTCATATTTCCATAATCCACACTCCTGTCTGTCTGCATGTCTTTGCCTCCCCCCACCCTCTCCTTCCATCCCTCTCTCCCCCCTCTCTCCCCTGGGGTAAACTAACCCCTCCACCCCGATCCTACGGCCTACAAATGTCATTACGCTGAGCAACAATAACGGCCTAAACAAAAGGGGGCCTTGCACTGAGCTCTGAGCCCCTCTGTGGAGACTGTTGGCTGCTGCCGCCATATGCTGGCCAGCTCGGGCCACAGAAAGAGATATAGACTGTGGCTACAGAGGACTCCAGCCTTCAGCCCCACAAAGGAGGAAAAGGAGTCCTAATCCTGGTAATGAGGCCCGTGAATATAGCCTTTATGTATACGGGGGAAAGGGCCAATCCCTCTGTACACAGCACGCTAACTAGCCATCTTAAGGGCCATCTTATCCACACAAACGATCTGGTCGACAACAGGATGAACAAAGAGCGAGGTTGTGGGGGGGGGGAATAAAAAGGGAGACATGTTGCAGAGGAAGGATAAGGCAGGCCTATGTCAACACGTACACTATGTTTACACTACTATTTTTTTTATTTATTTCATCTCTCCTGGGTTCAGTTGCTCTTTTTTACTCCACTTCCGTCACTTCCATTTCCTGTGCCTACCTCTGCAAGTCTGTAATTTCTTGCTCACAATCTCGTTCCCATCACTCCCTGTTCTTCTGACTTTGATTGCATGCTCTGGTTCTTGTGGGGCAGGCAGACATCGCCCGAAGCGTCTTTCTACAAGCCCGTTTATTCCTCAAAGTGGATCAGAGAGGCAGGAGAGCTGTTTAAACTCACTGGCTTGGCTGCTGTGCTGAGAGATAGTCAGCCTATGCACATATTGCTTTTATTTTTTCTTCTAGTTGTCCATTTTTTCCCTTCAGCCCAATGATGCGCTGCTGCAGTTATCTGTCTAGCATTTAGCTCCAGGACCTCTTTTGTGCTCTGGCCACTTTCGTAACAGAAACAATATGTTGCATGTCTTTTTTTTTTTGCGGTTAAATCTCTGTCTACTGTCATTATTAGACTAAATAACTGCCAGTAAAAAAAGAAAAAAAAAAAGGAACACACACATGTTGCCCAAGAAGCCACAGCAGCAACAGCAGGAGTCATCACATGTCTGAGCATCAACAGGAGAGTGAGTCAAACTAATCTACTTAAAGAGTGAGGTGCACAACATAGAGATTAATACGCATATTATTACAGGCTGTGTGATTGTTTTAATCAGTTTGGATCTAGTCTGTGGTTCTTTGAAGGTGAAGCCAGAGAGAAATAACAGAGACACCCTGCTGAGGTGGTGTACTTTTCTAAGGGTAAAGAGCAAGTCTTTTAAATAAAAGGGATATCAATTCAATTTAAATTATTCCAAAGATTTTTTTTTTGCATACGTGTGTGCACATTGTCCCCTTGAGACAGCTGATACAATTTGTGATTGGCTTAAAGGATAACTTGGGTCCTTATTAGGTAGTTTTGGCCATCATTTCTATCGTTAATAACATGGCACTCACCAAGTTAATTGAAGTGACATCATTAAAAAAAATTGTCAGCTGGGACTTTACACATTTTAAAAGGATATAGACAACAAACTGGTTAAACAAACCCCCAGGAAGAGAAAACTAGGGATGCACCAATCTAACGTTTTATCTCCTGTTAAAAAATGTCAATACATCAACTGAACGCATCAACCAATACTAGGCACTGAACTGATACCAGTGCTTTCTTTTGCTCCAAACTTAATAACAGTACACCTCAATGCTTCCAACTTGTTGGATCCATCTTTATGTAAGGTTACATAGGGGCAGGGATTACTTTGGCGCTAAAAAAAGATTGCAGAAACACTGAATTGTACTTATTAACTATAGTTATGTTAGTTACCTACTGTAGTTACTATACACCAACAATAAGGAAATATATATATAGTTTTATTTCTGAAAAAAGTGGTTTCATATATCTGGCTTGTGTCTGTGCTTGTGTTTCTTGCCCATTGGACTTTATAGTAACAATGTTTGATGAGAACAATGCTATTATGATCAATACAAATGATAAATAAAGATACAATAAACATACCCAGTTTTAATGTGCTGGAATCATCCTTATAACATGCCCTCTTCCAATATGTGATTATTCCACAGTGCAGACTAGTGGGGGTGATACTGAGGTGTATAAAACCCTGCAATACTTACCACCGACTGGTTTAGGAAGAACATGGTGTTCCAAAAAGAATGGCTAAACAGCGTGATAATGCTATACACGTGAAAACAATGGGAGGCAGGCACAGTAGACACAATGAGAGAGAAAGCAAGAGATATAAAAAGAGAAAGAGAGAGAGCAGAAAACGGAGGTGTGCATTCCTGTCACGGTTGCATGATAATTACTGATTCGTCGGTTATTGAAGACCTGCTCACTGCTTTTCATTACCAGCAACAGACGTACAATGAGACAGAGAGAGACAGAGGGGAGGAGGAGGAGAGAGGGAGAGAAAGAGAGGGAGAGAGAGAGCACTGATCGGGATGAGGAGGAGAGTGGTGGTGATAGGTGTTTTGGGGAGGGGGGGAGTTACCATAGGATGGCAGGGTGAGTGAGGGCATTAGGCAAGGAAGGGAGATGGGAGAGGAGGAGGAGGTAGAGGTTGTCTAGAACGGTGAAAGAGTGAGAGAGATTTTTGGAGGGGGAGAGAGAGTGAGAGAGGAAGAGGGTGAGGAAAAGACTGAAAAAGCAGAGTGTGTTCCAACCTGGTCGGTGTGGTCCTGGGGGAAGCTCCACAGCACGGTTGGATCTGGAGGTAATTGACAGACAGCATTAATCAGCGGGTGAGAAACACACCGTCTTCGCTAGCTGCCTCAGAACACATACATATTAATGAGAGGGGTGGGGGCAAGGGTGGCTGCTGCGAGTCTGTGCACGCACACACACAGACGCGCACGTACACTTATATCCTCACTTACACACACATGCAGAGCGGCGCACAGTGAAAGACAAGAGAGAGAGAGAGAGAGTGTGTCTAGAGGAGGTATGTGCTGTAAATATGCTAATCTATATTCTCAGTGTAGATATGATAGCTCATATTGTACACCAAATCATGCACATTTAAGAAAGTCACATTCACACATACTCTAGTTTATTTGCTTAATTAATCCGAAATTGATACAAGCCTAGCTGTTTGCTGCAGATATGTAAAACGTAAGCTAAAACGTTTAACATTGTAACAGGGGTTTAGTGATTTGTTTCTTCTCTGCAGTAAATAACATTAGTGCTGAGAGATTAGCCAGGAGAAAGTTAGTCAATTAACCGTTAGGTCAGTAATGAAGTGTATATAAAGAGCATTAATTGGGTTCAAAAGTGCCATTATAAATGGAATACTTGAGCCTTCTGATCAGATTAAATAAAACATTTGAAGATAAAACTTGTTGCTTTGATAAGCTGTGATGGGTATTTCACATTCTTTTTGACATTTTTTAGACTATTACTAATGAATGAATCAAAAGGAGAACTGATTGATTAATTAACAACCTAGAATGGTCATTCTTGTTTAAAAGAGTGTGCTTTAAAGACATTCAGAATATAAAACAGATTGATATTTCATATAAATAATGAAGAGTACAAGAATTACATTAGTATTATTCTCTTAGTACCAATAGTTTGAAAATATAGTGGATAAATTCACTGGGAACAAAGGTACCAAACTGCACAAAATAACCATTCATTTTATATATATATATATATATATATATATATATATATATATATATTTTTTTTTGCATTAGTGTAACTCTTGCAACATGTTTGCAGCTCTCTTAAAGCTTACTTCCAAACCAAAACACGAGAGCCTCTTCTCTCAGGCTTCTACCGTGTGTTTGAAAGGAAGCAGCCACCGAGCAATAGCCTGAACACAGGGGTCTCTGGTAAACATGGCTTCCACAGCTCCAAGGTCAGCCTGTGACCTCGGCAGGAACCGCACAGGTTTGAAGAGATGAGCTCTCGCATGCCAGGTTCACTGTCATGGACGTACAAAAGGCCTACAGGCTCATGAACCCCCCGTCTGAAAAAGGCTGGCTGAGAGAAAGTATATCTTGAAGCACCAAATCTTTTGATATCATAGATACTGCAGAAAAACAATAACTGTGAGTTTAACCTGTAACAGGTTGATTAAGTCCTTTGCCCTTTAATTAAAAATATTAATGACCATTTTAACACAGGCTAAATTTGGGTATGATCCCGCCCTACGCATATGTCCAAAAAGATTAATGCAAACATTTCTGAAGCCGCCGGAGGAGAGGACCCCCCCCCTACCTCAGTGAAGAGGACATGCAATAACACACAATGTGTAGAGTAGCTTCATGGCTAACACACCAGGCTGCCTGGGACAGAGAGAGGCCAACAATGGCCAAACGGATGACGGGGCTCAGCAGAATCCATCATGCCTTACATAATCCTGTTGGATAATTTCATGGGCCCCATCTTGAAAAGAGCGGCACAGGAAAGAAAAAAAAAAAAAAAAAAAAAAAAAAAAAAAAAAAAAAAGCTCAAAGCTCTACACACCAACTCCGATCACCCCCCTCCCCCCCTCTGCCTACCCGTATGATCTGCCACAGTTAGGGCTATTTTATGCTGATTTACTGGGTGAGAGGATGGGAACTGCTGCTGGAGTGTGATACAGGACAGAAGAAAAGGGGGCAGGAAGACAAGAGGGTAAGGGGTCCCACTTTGTCGGTTTCCATGTTCATGGCTGAGCTGATGGGCAGTATGTTCAAAGTTCTGATAGCTGCAACCCATATGTGCCAAAAGACCTTTCTTCCCTATAAAACAAATTTTGACTTGTCATGTAGGAAAAGCCAAATCGAACTTACAGGTAGCCGTATGCTCTCGCCTTTAAATGATCTCTTGTATGGCTGATTACATTATGATGAATATCTTGATGACCCACAATTTAAGTGAAGCCGCTCTTATTAAGTATTTACTACGAGGATCTTTTGACATGGTTGATAGGTTAGATAAGTGGAACAATAGAACAATAATAATAATAATAAAAATAATAAAACATTTCCCAAAAGCTGTTTTACTTTGGGGTTTTTGACTTGGTAAAACCAAGGCTGAAATAACTTTATGGCAATAGTCAAAATATACATATGAACAGAAAATGAAAAAAATGGTTACGGTCATTCTTTGGGGCTACTACACCATGTATGAAAGCTCTCGGAGGAGAATGAGGTCGGATAATATCCTTTTATCCCAAAACATTTTGTGGACTTCAGTATATTCAATTCAGTATTGAGTCACACAGAGGGAGAGTGGTGTAGAGCTTGAGAGAGAGAGAGAGGCATGAATAAAGAAAGCAAAGGAGGCAGAAAACATTGAGTTATAACTACACACAGCTGAGGACATGCGAGACTTCGGAGCACCACCAAACACCTTCCTTTATCATTCCTATCTTCTCTTTCCTCTGCATCCTGTGCGTTTCCTTTCTATCCAACAGGCTCTTATTCTTTCCATTCTGATCCACCTCCATATTTCTCTGCCAATCATTTTGCCTCTTGCTTCTCCTTTCCATTGTCTTTTCTTTTAAATATTCATCTTGTCGTCGTCCCCCCCCCCCACACACACACACTCATTTACGGTTCTCCTTCTCGAATCTCTCTTTCCCATGCTTGCCACATTTTTTTTTTTGCATTTCTTCCACAACCTTTCTTGTTCTTCATCCCGAACCTCCCCTGCAGCTCTCTGTCCTCCTTCACTTCTGCACCCCCCCCCTCCCTTTTTTTCACTCTTTTGCGTTAATACACCCCTCCCTTTGGATGTGCTGGGCGTGTGGTGGACTCGAGAGGGGGCCTGAAGGGGGTTAAGGCTGAAAGTTGAAGGTTACAGAGGTGAAGAGGACCCCTGCTGCTCTGCCAGGGGACACAAATGTCACCATGACAGATCCTACACCGGTTAATCCACCCTCCCCTTCTTACACACACACACACACACACACACACACACACACACACACACACACACACACACACACACACACACACACACACACACACACACACACACACACACACACACACACACACACACACACACACACACACACACACACACACACACACACAGAGCTCCACGGCATCTGCCAAAAAAATGCCACAATTAATATCTGAATACTGCAACTGTCAACTGTGACATATGCAATAAAAACCGTTTTGGTTTTTTTCAGCACATAAAAAGTATTTGAGGTGCAAAAAACATGCTTGTAATGTTTTCAATTTAAATGTCATCAAAATGCGTCATTACTTGGTTTGCGAGCCATGAGTCGACATCAAATACATTTCTGTCTGCAGCCTCTGGAATTTGTGAATTTTCAGGATATTCCACTTTCAAAACCCAGGCTGTGGCTTTTACAAGTGCATTAAATGAATGTTTTTAAGCTTGCTCACAAGGACAAATGCCAATATGCCTATAAGCTTTTTGACGTTTTTCCGATACTAACCAAACACTGCTCTTTCATATACCTGCCTACATTGCCTGCTACTGATTTTTCATACGTCTGTCTTGGAAACCATGTTCTGTTAGGCCTGCCTGCATGATACATTGATCTGTTAGCCTCTACTTCACCTATCTCCAAAATGCAAAAAAAGATTTAAAATGTGTTTATTGGATTTTCTACAACTGACAAAATATATAAAGAGCTGTTGCAAACAGCACAAAAATAAAAGTAAATTTGAAGCGACACCAGCGACAAGGGGAAAACAACCTATAGCATTCTCACCCCGGTGGAGTGTAAACAGATCCAATGGGTGAGAATTGAATTGAAATCACCTATCCAGAGTTACATTCCTACATTCACACCCCGGGAAATGGGGGTGAGGCAAAGGAGTCACTCAAGGAGTGACTATCGGCCTCTGTTTGCGGAGTGCAGGTGTGTCTGTGTACAAATGTGTGCTGTACATGCGTGTTTACAGATGGATAGCAAGCTCAGGAGTGAATATTTACTGTACAGTAGCATGTCCATTGATCTCTGAGGGCTTCAAGCGTGGCTGACCTCCAACAGTCACGATGGGGGCAACACGCAGGAAGCCCCTGAGCCGTGACACAGATACTAGGGAGAGGGAGGTGGTGGTGGTGGAGGTGGAAGATACGGTGGAAAAATCAATGTTTTGGCTATTCCTGAGACGCCGGTCTTTAAAAGTTGGATGAGTAGAGGGAGCGAGGAGAAAGGAGGGTTAATAGGTGAAGGGTGTTGGGAACTGAGAGCGGGGCAACAGGGAAAGAGTGGGAGGAGGAAGGACGGGGTGAGGGAAGGAACGGATGACTTTGCCTCAGAGTGGGAGGTAGAAGAACTCTGCCTCTCTCAACTGGCATCGCTCAGGTGGATCATTAGACGGGATAGAATTAAACAGAATAAATTAACAAGATATATGTTCAGCGAAACACAAGGAAGACGAGAAAATAGACCTACCCCTTCATCTCTTTATTATCTTCTATTCTCTGCATAAATCTATGTGTACTGGCACTTCCAAGTAGGCTAAAAAATGAAGAATGCTGGCATCTTCGCCTTGGCATAAATCTACGCTTCTTGGGATTTCCAAGTAGGCTAAAAAGAAGCTGTTGGCAGAGGATGTCATTCCTAATGCTGCCCTAATGCTGCTGGTTGGAAGAAAAAAGTTGGCACGCAACACCGGCGTGTCAGAAACCTCGCACTGCCCAGCGCTGCACGGCAAGTTATTCAACTATTTAACATATTGTCACTAAACTAAAAAAAGTGGAATCCAACTTATTTACTCACGCACTTTGAATGACACAAAGCTTTATTAAAAATAGCCTTCGCAAACTAAAAGGGAGAAGCATATGATAAACATGAAATACACCCACAGTGAGAGGCCTATGTTTGTGTTTCTATAGGATCACCTCAGCAGCTCAATAACAGTGGCCTGAATGCATGGTTCTGGCTTTAAGACTGAGAGAGATTTCAGTTAAACACAAAAAGACCTAACCCTAAATCCAGTGTGAATACACATTTAGATGAAAGCCTCTAGTTTATAATTCTCTATACTATGTGAATCAAACGCAGACTTGGAGCCCTCATGGCCATCCAATGTTCTAAAGGCATAAAAAAAAAAGCACTTTTTTCACCTTACTCCACGAACGACTGAATGTGTGTTGTGAGTGAATAGGGGGCCTGTTTGTTAAGAGAGGCCAAATCCCATATGGTGAACAGCAGCTTCTCTGGTGAGAAGAGAGGCTGTGAAAGCCACCGGCAGCCCCTCTCCTCCATCCGTGCTCCGGAGATGAAGGGATGTAGCGCCTGCCTCTCCTTGTTCCTCCTTTCTCTCGCTCCCTTTGCCTCCTCTCCTCCCTCTTTCTTGGCCAGGGGTTAAACTGCTGCACTCTAACCTCCTTGGCAGTGATTTCATTCACTCCGTTTCTCTCGCTCGCTCGCTCTCTCATCTCTGAGAGAGATTTATTTCACAGTATGTAGTGGATTAGGCCCCCCTCGTACGCCCTCGGACAAAAGCATTGTTTTAGTGCTAGCCTGTTCGCTGTAACGGGAGGAAGCTACCGCTACTAAGCAATCCACAATACGGCCATTGTGGACACAGGGCTGAAGGGACCCTGCCTCGGAGGCCGTCTAGACTTTGAGCCTGGGCCGATTGGAGAAACAGAGGGAGAAAATCCCATCAGGCAGTGGAGTGAAAGTTAACTAAGGTAACCTGCTGTGAACCTGATGAAGATGTCAAGCCAACATATGGTAAAAAATGTCTATTGTCAGAACAAGGAGCTTTCTTCCCTCTGAGGGAGGGTACGGTGGAGGAGGAGGAGGAGGAGGAGACGAGCGTCGGCTAAAGAAGACTAAGGGGGTTGAACAACCTAAAGTAAGGAATAACTGTGGTGGTCATCGTTTTACTTCTGGATCAGTAGCCTTATTCTGGCCGGGAGGAGGCCCAACCCCTACACTCACAACTAAAGGAGTAAGCAGATTAACTGGCGTTTTTTCAAAGGCCAGCAGAAAGAAAAACACTCTCACAGACGTTTAAAACAGTTTTTTCCGCTTTTGCCCATCAAGTCTCAGACTGCGCACTGCAAATGGCATTACATTTCATGCTGATTAAGTGAGGAGAGGAAGAAGGGAAACTTCTTAAACAATGATATGGTCCTTAAGTTTACTAATACTGATTGGTCACACTATGTTGTTACAAATGAGGACTGGGGACTGAGAAAAGTGAAGGCCTGCGGTTAGTCAAAAACTACCAGGATTAAATTAGAACAGATTTGTGTTTGACATTAAATTGGTATCTAGGACTTAAGTGTTACACAACATTAATACAAAAAACTTTAAAGGGTGTTTCGTTTCTTGTTTAAAGGCACTGGCAAATACGTCATCACATTGATCTAGATTTGCTCTAGAAATAGGTCTAGATTTGCAAAAGGAGGGATGCATTTTAATTCCAACGCTTGAAAATTTGACTGAAACAAAAAGAAAACCACCTCTAAGGTAGAACCTCCTTTACCAGCCAAAAAAAAAATATCAACTGGCAGGCTTCACATGTGAGAGATGTTGGCCTGGGGGATTTCTAAGCCATTTCTACAGCTACATCTGAAAAAAAGATAAACAACAGCCTCAGCCACTGGAAGGAGAAGAAAGAAAGCGCTGCATGGAGATGATGTGACCCTATTAATGCCACATTAATTGTTCCGTCTTCCCGGAAAAGTGCTTCAGAAGGATAGAATGAGAGGGAGAGGGAGAAAGAGAGAGATAGAGGCAGAGGCAGAGAGAGAGAGACAGAAAGAGAGAAGTGAAAGTGATACTGTCTCCAGGCTAGTTGGGATGCAACCCAATTTCACAGCTTCACGAATGAGTGGCACAGCATATGGATGCAACCTTTGTGACAGCCTCTGTGTATCACCACGTATCAGCGTTGATATTCCCAGTCAGATTCCATACTGGTCCAACATTATGTCAAACACGGGCTCCGCATGACTGCATCTTCACACACAGCACACAGACAGCATGTTTGTTGGGGGGGGGGCTTAGCCTCCTAAGCTAAGAAAAACAAACCAGTATCTCCCTAGACAGACTAGTCTCCAACTCTGTCTTCACTGTATTATGTTCAGTTGCTGCCAAATAACAGAAGCAAATGCTTACATTAACGCAGTAATGTGCCCTAAAATCTGGGATCTAATCGGAAATCTGAGACGTGACCCAGATATTTATTTCCAAACAGAAAAAAAGGGGAAAAGGAGGGTTGGCTGCAGAGTTTTGAATGCAACAGCACAGGTTAATGGTTATGATTCCATCACTGGTTGTTGGCTTGTTGGCTTAAATACCAACATCTCTTCACATAATCACATACTTCTCTCCATATGGTCCCACCATCTGCCTCGGTCAAAAGACAACATCTATATAAGCACAGTAATTTAATAATAATAATAGATAATAACTCTATTATTAAGCTAATATTCACAAAAAGAAACATGAATTTAACCTGGACCAAGAGTGTAACTTAGTGTTGAGTATACTTAGTTTCATGAACGTTAAAGAAGAATTGCAGCAAATTAGGAATCCTTGTTTTCTGGATGTGTTCTCATGTGAAAGAAAAATGACAGAAAATAAAATAGTTTTGGGATTTACAACTCGCAAAGTTAGAGAACGCTGGTGATCAGGTCACTGTCACTCAATTACACATGCTTAGGGTAGAGTTCCTTTTCTAGTCTTTGAGGTGCTGGTTGCAGCATCAGAGGAAACACTGTGTGCAGCACAGCAGCTCCTTGAGGTGTGGAGAGGATCGATCTCAGTTAATGTCATATGGCACAGCACCCAGAGGCAGCTGCGTGGTGCTGATGACAGTGTAAAGCCTTGCCTTTGGCGGCTACATGCCTGGTGCTGCCGAGCTGTGATTTGAAGTTCACATGCAAAGGCTGACAGACAGACAGGTCTCAGTCAGAGAGTCAGTCAGCCAGCCAATCTTTCTACAGGGATGACAATATGTCTGTATCTGTTAAAAGAGCACAATAGTGCTTAAACACACTCACAGGGGTCTCAATGCTCTGCAGGACTCATGGACGAAATACTGACAGAAGAAAATACACTATCGAACAACTGAAATCAAACACACACACACACACACACACACACACACACACACACACACACACACACACACACACACACACACCCACACAAAATGTAACTGGCTTCAGGAGAATGAGTGGCTTCAGGAGAATGAGTGGAAGATTTCAGGTTGTGGAGAACTGGAGATTATCTGGAAGGGTCATCTGGAGAAAAGGGGCCCTTGAAGTTCAGAAAATTCCGCTGCTGTTTATCAATTATCAATTATAGTTCAATAAAGTTAGGGTTGGAAGTTGTTAGACAAACTGACAAACTGTATAATCATATATCTATGTTCACATAAGCTGGTTGGTTCATTTCACTTTGCTTCATCAGCATGCTTTCTCTGGGAATCGGAAAAGTGAGCTTGGTCAACAAGTGCTTCAGCAGACAGGACTGGGCTAAGAGACATGTAAACAGAACTACGCCCACTTTCCCACACAAGACAGTGTCTGATGTGGGTAAATAAACACACATTCTACCCGCATTGGACCCAATGATACTAGACTGTTATCACAGCTTTAATTCCCCGTCATCCACATTCACACAGGAGTCAGAACTGTGGTTTCATAGACATCATTGCTAAACCAGTAATTTACTGGTTATAATAGAGCTAATAGAGCTGCTGACAACGATCTTTATCTATGTTTCATTTCCTGTAGCCCAACGTCACTTCTTTAAATGCTGTACTCAACTAAGCTAATGTTTGGCATTTTTGCTCGATGAGATATTTTAAAAATGAATCATTCAAAATGTTTGTCAATTTATTTACTGTCAATAGACCAATAACTAAATACACAAACTATTTCCGCTCCAGATCTGATATAACTGTAAAAGTGTTATTCTTTTTGGTGAAATTGTTGTCAAGTTCAATGAAAGTGGTTGTTGCTGTGTTTATTCCGGAGTTTCAAGTTCATGATCTTGAAAGTGGCCAAATATGCTTTTACACTTTTCCCCTCTTCTTCATTGTGTTATATATATTTTTGTACATGTAAAAGGTCCGTACAGTATAAAACCTGAAGTCCACGCCTAAAAGGAGTTACCCTCCCCTCAGAAGCTCCTGAGCTCCTGAAACGGCTCGATTGAATTCTCTCCGTCACTTCCTTCACTTTATGAGGTCACAATGTTACGGAAGTGACGTAACACTCCTTCCAGCTAGTTCAGCCCGCCCTCAAATAACAAAAGAGAGACGGAGCTGAAGCTCCGGAGAAAGAGTTTTTTGAAATGTGAAATGTTGACCAATCACAACAGAGTGGGCTAGCTGACCAATCAGAGCAGACTTTGCTTTCTGGAGGGAGAAGCAAGCGCTACAATGGAGCATTTCAGAGAGAGGGTGAGAAGAGGTGCTGCAGGACAGCCAGGATGAGAAAAACAAGGTGGATTATGAGCATTAACGCATGTAAACATGTTGTAACTGTAACCTGAGATAAAAATATGCACCAGGAAAATAGTATAATAGGGCCTGTTTAAGAATCTCTGATATTTAAAAGAGACAAATGAATGATTGAAAGATCTATTAGATGACCAAATATCTACTATAAGGTTGAATGTAATCCTGAAGGATTTCCTGTACTTTTCCCTGATAACGTTTAAGATTCCATATCAAAGTCCGGGGTCTAAGGATAGAGGGCGTCATATGCTGTACAGATTGTAAAGGCCCTTGAGGCAAATTTGTGATTTTGGGAAATATAAATAAAGTTTACTTGATTTGAAAGCCCAGCAGCACAAACCAGTAGAACCCTGGTCAGAAGCACATCCCGGCTGGACAATGCATGGCAGCCTATTCACTCTGACCACAAACAAAGGTAAATCCTGCATCTTTGTGTTAGTCTAAAATGGGTGTTAAATATTTAAACAACTAGAAATCAAATACCTCTAATATATATATATATATATATATATATATATATATATATATATATATATATGGTGGCAATATTGTAGCGTTGACTTGGTGATTTCGCTAAATATTTACACAATGAGGTTTTTGATAAATAATCATCAGTAATGTGGATATAATGAGAAAGCAGGTGAAGGCGAATAATAGAACAGCATAAGCAGTCTAGTAAGTTCAGAAAATGATACCACTTTACTGTAATGTAGCCTTTAAAACCAGTCTAGTCTGATGTGACAATGTCGATATAACAGCAATATATTCCCCAGCCCTAAGGTTAGGGAAGCATAACTGTGTGTGTGTGTGTGTGTGTGTGTGTGTGTGTGTGTGTGTGTGTGTGTGTGTGTGTGTGTGTGTGTGTGTGTGTGTGTGTGTGTGTCCATCTATATAAAAACAAAGACATTGTGGATGAATTATATGATTTGCAACGATAAATGGTCTTAGACATTCTCGAGGACATCAAGACTGACCTATATTTTCTGTCTTGAAAAATAGGCCAGAACCCAAATTAAGGGGCCAGTAGGGCTACTACACGTATGTAAACGCCATCATCTTCACAGTAATTGTGTGGTGTTAGGCTATGTAGAAGCAGCCTTGAGTGGAGAGACATAGCCTCGGGGCATAGCTGTTGACATGTAAATAGTGGGCGATAGAAGCTGAAATGACAGCACAGACAGTAGGCTTGTACTACTAGTTCTGCTTGACTTGGGTTTGGCCTTGGCCACAAAAATTAAGGTCTAAAAGGACAACAGTCTAGATGTCAGGATACCAGTACTCATATCATGTCAATAAGTAGGTTGATTTCCTTAATTGCCGGGGAAAATACATTTCTGTCTTTTACATGGTTCATCTTTTGAGTCATTTTACATCAGTCAACATGGCAGCATCCCTGTGAGACCATAATATAACCTGAGACTCCCTCCTTTGTAACTGTAATCTCTGCCTGCATCGGCTTCTTCTGTTGGTCTAAAAGTGGGTTTTAAAGAACGCTGGATATCCTTGAGTCTCCTCTGCGAAATAAATACTCAATATAATTTTATATCATGTTGTTTGCCAACACTGCAATACAAATAAAACATACATTTGACAGCCAGAAGACAGTGATTTGTGGTAAACTCAATTCTAAATCAAAAACACTCACACTAGCAATTCCTGTAGGAAAACCTCAGAGAGAGTGGTGTCCTGTTTAATAAGGTTATGGCAGTAAAAACCACTGCACACGAGAAGAGAAGTGAGCCGGTCATGAAAAGTGAATAAACCCCAAATCCTATTAAAATCCTGTCATTTTTTTAAAAACTGCTCAATATGACAGTCAAAAAGTCACATATTTTTGAGCACAGCCTTTTTTGATGAAATCCAATTTGCCAGACTAGGAACAGATTAACATCACTAAAGCTACATTAAAGCAGGAGCTGCACTAATCCTGTTCATTTGGGGGGGCTAAACTAGGCCACACTGGTATTACACGCATAAGAACCAGCCAATCATTGTTTGACTCACGATACTTGTTGTGTGTGTCAGTGGGGGTGTGCATGTGTGTGTTTGGTTGTACATGCTTGTGCCATCTGCTGTGCTGTACGTATATACTCACGGCCATCTATTGTCATTCTGTTGCATGATACATGTGAAGAAGAGCTTAGCTTTAAAATGACATGCGATTTTTTTAGAAGCTAAATTCAGCTGGACGTCATACTAGCCTTTGCTTCATGGTTTTTATTTTTAAAACACGAAATTCCCACAGCTATCTGGAGCATAACTTATGAGTGTTCACAAGGGAATGAATTCATCTGCCATCACACAAAGATGCATAGCTAAAGCGCGCACACGCTAACAAAAAAAACAAGCCACCAAGAACAATGCTGTGAGGCTGCAAGTGGGGGCGATGTGATGAAACTCTTCTGCATTCATCAAAATCATCTCGTTTTAAATCATTGATCGGGTTCCTACTTTTCCCCCACTTTTTCGCCGTGGAAAGGGGAAGTCTAAAAATAGCCTGTGAGCGTCATTGCCTAGAAGTCTTTCCATGTTATCCCAGTCTGGCAGCATTAGTGAATTCAGATGAGCCTCCTGCAGCTCTCACAGCCCTCTGTGTCTCTTTCTCACGCACAGACGCACACACATCCATGCAGCCGTGCACACACATGCACAGACATACATGAACACCACACACTATTCACTTAAACATGTACCTGCTATCACACAGAGAAGCAGTTCGCCCCCCTGGAGCTTCAGTACTGCGTCAGTAAGGGGGAAAGCTCAGCCAGCAACCCCCCTCGGTATCTCACCTCTCATGTTACAGACTACTGCCATCAGCATATCCACCACCCCCTTCATCCTCTCTTTCCCCTATCTCCCCCATCTCCCTTCCTCTCTCCCTGCCCCACCCAGTCTCATTTCGACCCAGTTCTTCATGCTCTGGCCAATAATACTCTTTGCTCTAAAGAAACAACATAGAAGTCCACTCACAGCTGTCCTCTTAGTGACGGATGCATATATGTGTTTGTTTGTTTGCCAAAACATGAAGGTAGTGAAGTCACGTGGCACCACCTGTAAAGTCCCAACGACTTGTTCCCTCTCTGTTCTGCCTGTAGGGCCCGTCCGTCCCCGACATAACCAGTGGTAATCAGAAAAGGAAGGATTGTGCCTCGTTTGTGACTGTGCAAACAACATGTGATAGCAAAGAAAAAGTAGAAACGGGACATACGAATTGTGGGTGTATGCGTCGGCTGTGGCATAGTGGAGAGGGTCGGTGGTTCGATACCCGGCTTTGGCAGTCGATGTGTCCTTGGGCAAGACACTTAACCCCAAGTTGCTCCCGAAGGCTTGCCATCGGTGTGGACTGGATGTTGCATGTATGTTAGTTAGAGTCTGATGGTGGCACCTTGCATGGTAGCCTGTCATCAGTGTGTGAATGGGTGAATGATATGTAATACACTACTGATTGTAAGTCGCTTTGGATAAAAGCGTCTGCTAAATGACTGTAATGTAATGTAATGTAATGTAATGTAATGAAAAAAGGCAGCTGTTGCTATACAGAACGAATGAACAGAGTGTAGCGATGACCGGGACTTTTGTGTCCCCACAAACAGAGCCCTCTCATTCAAACCGTGCTGTCAGACCAGCAAAACCGAGCGCAAAAGCGTGTATAGCAGGTGTACAACCAGTGCACATTAATTTCCATAATCATGGCCAAAGACAATTACACTGAATACAGAGACTGCGAAAAGAAAAAATCTATATTAAGGCTTGACATTTCTTTGGGGCCTTCACCTGGGTAACAACTTTCATATCATGGGCCTGCACTGGCCAAAAGTGGAGTTGAGCAATGCATAGTCATAGTTTCAATTTCACCATATAATCTGAAGCAGAGCATGCTGGGAAGAAATGTGCTTGCTTCCAACCCCTTTAAATAAGAAAAGAGCTGGAACCAAACCCAGTACGCAGCAGGCCACCACACAGCTACTGAATGGATGAGTGACTGCGAGCCGGGAGCTACAAATGACTCCAGACACGAACAAAAAGAACAAGGCTGTCGAGCACTGAGAAGAGCAATAACACTGGCCGGCCAATTTTGTCATCTGGATTACTCAAACAGAAATACCAACACGTCTTCTGTGATACCTCACTTTGTAGTGCATGGGAAAAAATGAACGAAAACAAAGCGTTTAAGGGAGAATCCACCTTGGACAATGGATTCCATCAAATCCACAGGACAGTCTTGATTTGTCAACCTGCAACTATTCCACAAAAGTCAACTAAATTTCAAATGTCTTTCAGGAATGTAACATCATCCATCAAAACATATTCAATTCGCTTATTTCCGTTAAAATCACATTCATTTCCAGTCTTTTCAATGACCCATTTGGATGCAATTGAAACACTTTTTTAATGTGGATCTAATCTCCTGTCAGGTGATGCAGTCTTCCAAAAGTCATGTACAACTTACCACATTAGCATCAGTTGTCTCAATAGGTCATGTCATTAACAGTGTTCACAAAAGAAAAGGGGTATCAACACACAAACAAACAGTCCCTAATATACATCAACCACCACCCTGAACGCTTAAAAAATATCAAATAAAAGGAGGTTAGGCTGATAAATGTTGGACTGTGGGTCAGACATGATCCTATACACACTGTCATAGAGTGGGAGGGGATTGGGAAGTCCACTCACACGGTCATTACCATATCATAGCAGGGAAGTTGAGAGACTTCCTCAAAACACTTCAGAGGAAACCAACAAAAGACAACAAAGACTTGAATGATATCGGATTCTGTTGAAAGAGCCAATTTAGAAAAGTCATATGGGTGAGACAAAAGAGAAAGGCAGAAGGGTTGTGAGATAAACAAAGTGTGAGACCCCGAGGTCCTCTCAGGAGCATGAGTGGAAGAGTGTGGCCACTCTAATGACCAATCAACACCCTCCTTGCTGCCATGGCATCTGTTAGTACTCCAATGGCCTCCCATCTGAGTGGGAGCCCACCATGAACTCAACACGCAGCCGGAATCCAATCAGACTGCAGAAACGACAAAGCTTGGGTCAAGGAGCAATTCTGACATTTTGCAGAATGTCAACGTTCAACCTTTTCTAAAAGTTCTGCTACACAGGAGTTTTGCTCTACGAATACGAAGGGTGGAAATGGGGAAAAGGTGAGAGCCAGAGGGAAAAAAAGGAACATAGCAGCGCTGCTCGAGGGGGCTACAACATAGAAGAAAGCGGATTGATAACTAACTAGCGAACAGCAGGTGACACTGTGAGACCTCCAGGTCTCAGCAAAAAAATTCTTAAGATTCTTAAGATACAGAACAAAAGTAACTTTCCATAGTTGGACAAAGTGAAGCTATAAGGCCATGTGAATCAAATGAAGAAATGTGTCTACTATACTATACTATAGCCTTTTCGTCCTGAAATCTATTCAAGGGCACTTGTATTTCACCATTTCAACCTCCTGCAGCATATTTTTCTACTAGTAGAAGCTATCGTGAGACACTGAAGCAGACGACAAACCCGTCACTTATCTCAAACAAAAAAAGACACATGCTCTATGATAAACAGCTGACAGGCACAAACATGAGATGGAAACAAAATAATAACAAGTGCTTTCACCTGTTATTTTCTTCCAATGGCGGAATAACGTAAGGCATGGAAAACACTCAGACAATTTAGAACTCTCAATTCATCTGACCTGCATGTCTGAACTGAGGGAGGGACGCAGAAAAACTTAACAGAAATAGCATGTAAAACAATCCCCACCGAAGAACCAGGGCTGTGTTTTAAACCCAAGACCATAATTCTGTGAGGCATCAAAGCTAGCTAAACTGTCCTCATCGAGTTTTTTTTTTCCTAAACCGTAAATCGTTTCCTTAATTGCAGCATGAATGTTGCAATAAAATTGATACACTGATCTATTAAGTTTATTGCTTTGTTACCGGGAACAATCTGGCTGGAGGGAGCGGGCGAGGACAGGTAGCATCTGTCCCCACCTACTGCCTTGGCAGCATTAGCGTCATCTGCTAGCTTTGGCAGCATCTTGGAAGCACATCAATATGGCTTTATGTAGCCAGGGCCGCTAGTAGCTAGCATGCCAGTCACGCTCTGAGGCATCTCGCTCACAGCCCGAGCATCCACAGAGCACTGAGCCAAGAGAGCTAAGCGGAACTGAGCTCGGGCTGAACAGGGAGGCCAGGTCTCCATGGACCAGCATGAGGAAAAAGGGCCAGTGTCTGTCATCTATCAACACATCCACGGTTAGAAGTGTGGGGCCAAGTCTAGATATGAACACTGACACCATTGTAGCTGTGGGCTTTATTTTGTTGTTTTTTTTCCCTCCACATATTTTGAGAAATGTTGATGCTCACATCAGATTTCTGCATAACTGTTTTATAATCAAATCTGGAATGTGATGGAAATTTTGTTCATACCTGCACCACTGATGTTATGATGTTACCACAAAAGACAGGGGGGAAATCAAACCTTCCCATGGGAATAATAATAGGGAATTTGTCCAACAGGAACACTGGCAGAGTTAATTACTCTAAATACCAGGCTCTTAGCTACACTCTTACAAATGGTATTCTCCTTGACCACAGTATGATAAACTGGATCTGGATGTTTATCTGAAACTGGATGACTTGTTGGAGTTTGGATGTGTTGATTGTAGAAAGAAATGTTATGTTGATCATTACAATCAACACTTGAAATGATGAAGGCACTTGCAAATGACAAGGTAGCACAAAATGTAAACCATACTTTGGTGTTTCATTTTTTTACCTCTTTAATTAAGATTTCATTAAACTTTTTTTTTTTTTTTTTTACAAAAAGTACCAAAACACTGGATGGGCTGAATTGGCAACTGAACATTTGGACCGTAATTAAGAATGCCTAATTACAAGGGCTGCAAATTTTAAGTTATGTTTACATTCAGTTTTAGTCACCAAAACACAGTGAGTTGAGGTTTAACCAATGAAATAGAATAGGAGTTCAATGGATATTCCCATTCCAGTCAACGTAGCTGGATGGTCAGAGCGACTGCCATTTTTATGTGTACAATTGCTTTGACAGTCGTTGTAGAGGGCTAACTTTCGTAAAAACTAAAAAGACTCACTGCAACTTACGCACTTACTGAGATGAGTTGTTTTTTTTATTAACAACAAAACAAGTAGTTGAGAAGTAATGTTTTGAATCATAGAGAACCAGAGTAAATGAGTTAAGTTCAACAACTCAATGCTTCATCTACAGACTCTTGTCACAGTGTAGAAAAGAACATTGCTACTGCCTAATGAGTGACAACTTTTTTCTGTTCATTTTCTGTACAGGGAACCTTCAATGAATGGGACACCATTTTCTTGCAGCAAAACCTTGCTTAAAGTTTGTACAAGCATGTTACAGATCAAATTACTGATTAAAATATGTTTACATCTACATGGTCGGGGATGGATTGTGTGAAGCTCTACTTGTAAATTTTACACAAAACTCATGATACTACCCTGAGCCTTCCTGACACTTATTGCACACTGGCACTTACTGTATTTGTATCAGTTCAAAACACTTATTGAATTTGTATTTGTTTACTGCACTTATCCTATTCGTAGTAGTTTGTAGCACTTACTATATTCGGATTAGTCTGTTGCAATTATTGTTTTCAGTAACTCACTATACTTTTGCTCTGGCTTATTTTAAGATGCTTGTTTAAGAAAGGAGATGCACTTATGACTTCTGGTGACTAGTAGTTCTCTTGAATGGAATTGTAAGTGATAAAAGCTCTACTTGACTGTAATGTAATGTAATGTAATGTAATATTTCAAAAGGAGACTTGGTAAAGGAGAAGGCAGCCACAGTGAATTGCTTGATGAAAAGCTACTGGCGCTTGCTTCAGTTTGGGTCAAGTCAAACTCCAACAAGTCATCAAAGTAAGCAGCATGCCTGGATCACTGGCTCAGACAAGGGTATTTCCTGTATGGAAATACATCTGGAGAGATTGAACCTGTCACATATAGGAATAATAAAGTTTTGGTCTTAAGTGTGAAATGTTAACTTTAGAATGTGTGGGCAAACTATCGGTTTAAAAAGGTCGCCATGAAACAACTTAGTAAAAAAAACATGCTTATCGCAGGCCTCTCTGCAAAAGTGTGGGTGTTATCTGCAAACACGTAGCAGACTTAAGAAGATGTGAAACCTACTTAACACAGGAAGTTGAGGGATAGGTACTGACCATCTATAAGAAGCGAAGCCATATTTATAGGACTATAACACTAGTACAGGTTTCTCTGTAGTTTGCTATTACTATTACAAACAAAGGGAATTACCCCCCAAATTACAATTGTTTCATGCACTTCTGTCGCACATGGTTTTAATTTCAGACCTGCCAGTCCAGGATGTGGTAAGATACCTCAGCAAAACCGTAGTGAGGTATCAGCAAAACCGTGCACACAGCAAGCTTGCCAGTCAAAGAGTCACTTTGAAGCATGGCATTACAAACTGGATTGCTGGTAGAGGCAGTACAAAACAACTGAAATGCTGCCAAAATCCATCTAAAATTAAACCGTGTATTCACTAAACTGTTAAGGGGGAGATATGAGAATTATGAGCAAACTGAAACCTTTCACCACTTCTCCAAATGCTCAAATGTTCTACACCATGTTGCTATGACAATTTAATTATAGTCTATCATGGTTGCACTCTTGTTTGTTTGCCTCCGAGTTGGTGGGAAGATAAAGTGTGAATGTGAAGTGGTGCTTTTTTGGCAAAGTACCTAATGTTTGGCTGTAGGAGAAACGGCTCGTGTTTGTGGTGAGTGACTGTGGAGGTTTCATAGCTGGCCAAAGCTGTTCTGACTCATAGCATTAACCCTTTCCGCTCATGACAACAGTAATCAGCACAGAATTGGGACAAATGCATATATTCCTCTAAGACAGGTCAAATTTTAGGGCTTAATGCATGCATCTCTGCAGTCAGGCCTAGTACAATGATAGCACCGTTTTAGCATTAAAAAAACATTTCATTTGATACAGAAGGCAGCTGAAGCCAAGCGAAAGAAAGGGAAATTGATCAGATTCAGAGAGAAGTGATTTATTCCTCAAATGGTTATCTGAAACTACTCCTATAAAAAAAATCCACCACAACGCTAAGCCTCTGCTGGCAGACAGTATACATACATCATAACTACGTTCTTAACAGGGACATTTATGAACAATCAGGACTCAGCAGTCAGGGCAGAGAAAGCCCTTCAATCAAATGACTGAGCAGAATGTGCACGTTCAATTTGACCTGAGGGGTGTGCGAACGTTGCTGTGTAGCTGAGCTCCAGGGAGCAGGAGTCCGGATATGAGTCTAACCCTGGATCATATATGGGGGAAGTCAGTTATTACAGCGCAGACCGGTGGTTTATGAGTTTGCTTTAAAATATCAGATCTAAATCCAAGGACAACTTTTACTCTACTCTGGTCAGCTCAGCAGCTGCACAAGTGAACCCCTCCACATCACACCTCTTTAACGTCAAAACCTGAGTGGGCAAAATAAGACGGCTGGTTTAATGTGCAGTGGAAATGTTTTTACATGACATCTGACTCATGGGTGACACTGGATATTGATGTGAGATATAGGTTACTTAATTTCCCATATTCATAAAAAGGTAGAGTATTGTGTTGTTCCTCATTGGCCACAGTCATTTCCCGAACTAGTCTGAACACTTTCACGTCCTAGACACCACTGCTGGAATGTTTGACCACAGCAAACAGCAGAACGGTTAATGCAGCTTGCTGACCCAAGCGTGATCTTTCTAAAGCAATCCCTGTGGGGTCACCGTTACCAGAGAAAGGTTCACACTGGTTAACTCATGAGCAGGCTTATTAACAGAATAGTGCAGAATGGAAAATCAGTCAAATAAATGGAGAATGTATAATACTAACACAGCAAACATATCTGACTATTACCGATGAACTCAGCGTTGACCTTTTCTAGGCCTTGACAGAGTAAACTCTGGAGCACACATTATAACACCACAGACATAATGATTGTTCTCGTTGTGCAAGACTGGACTCAGTCAAGCAGTGTTGCTCTGTGACGCTCGCTGTTACTTGAAATACTTTGCAAAAACACTTCTGCTAACGTCACATGACATCTTGGCTGTGCAGCATTATAATTACTGTAATTTCACAAACATCAGCATTTTTTTCAAACACATGGTTGACAAAAAAGATACAACAGGCAGACATGCATAAAAGATTCATGTAAGGGCCACAACTAACAACTAGGTTCATTGTTGAATACCTTTGTCGGCTTTTTGTATTTATTACTGACCAATAAATCGAAATTTAGGAAAAAATATATAAAAAGATTTTAAATTTACAAAAATATAAAAGTGAGGAAATCCACACTTTTGAGAAGAATTACTTTAATGAATGACGATTGATTTTCTGCCCACCAACTAGTCATTGAGTAGGCCGCCAGCAAAAGCCATTAGATGACCTATAAAGCAAAGCTGTACACAGGAAAGTCCAGTCAATTATCAATGACATAACACATTCCCTCCACCCACAGTTTGGGTCTCCCTTCAGAATGTCACTCTAAAATACCCCTGGCAAAAAGAAAAGTGGGTCTTTAATCCCAAATGCAATTAATGTGGTCCACGACATTAAGTCAACTTAAATGTGAGAGGGTAAACTGTACACCGTGGATATGAAAGTAATGACTGCTACTGACAGTTTAGAGGTCTATGTTCTACCCTTTGTATTCGTAGAGAGGTTTTTATCTTGTGTATCTCAGCACGGATAGATGTAACAATAATTTAAAATGACTATGCTCTATTTAGGACTGCAACTAACAAGTATTGTCACGATCAATCAATCTGTCAATTACTTTCTCTATTAATACATTCATCTTTTTGACTGTAAATTTAGGAAAATGCTCATCACACTTTTATAGATGGCCAATGCGATGACTTCAAATATCTTGCTTTGTCAGAGCAACAGTTCATAACCCAAAGATATTTAATTGACATTGAAACAATAATGGAATCAATATATGTTGGGCATGTTTGGCTTTGAAAATGACTGAAAGTTGTTTTTGATTAATGCTTTGTGGAAATAATCAATGAATTGACCTCTATTTATTGTTGCATGTTATTTATAGGTTCAGCAACATTTTCCATTTACTAGTCTCACCAAGCAGCTGACAGACTGACAGTACATCATAGATGGAAACACTGACATCACCTACCCTCATTTTCAGATGTCGGACAGGCCACCTGTACAACCAGATCAAATGTTCTTTCTGGATATTCCCTGTAAAGAGCAAAAAACACTGTTTACTCAGCGGGGGGGGGATATAAGTGACAGCTGTTAAAACACATAATCATGGGCAACAAGTGTGTCCTCAGCATTGGTCCACATAAGAGGCCGTGTTGAATGCCATCACATTAGTGTATTATCAATAAGCATACAGCGGACCTGCCCTACTTTACGTGAGTCACACTGTCAATAGCAGCTTTGCTAGAATGAGAAGTTTTCTGCTCTCCGACAACATTTTCGGATGAACTCGGGTGACAGGACGCGGCGGAGGGAGTTCACGCGTAACGTGTCTAACGGAGCCTGCTTTGGCTACCGGAGCCGCTTATTGGCGGTCAGATAACGGGTAGTAGCAGCCTGGGACCGGGCAACAGACCGACCCACATGCGGTGGAGCCGGCTGGCCTCGGCGGATGAATCCGCGGCCGGGGAGGAGATGGCTCAAATTACGGCCACACATTCCTTCGCGCATTACGCTTCAGAGTTAACGTGAGGTTACGTGCCCCTGGTGGACCACGCGTTAGCCGCTAGCTCCACGCCGGTGAGCGACGTGTACAAAGCTAAAACTACAGGGCTCTTACTTTATTCTGCTGTCCATGGTTTAGCTACAACATCGCGACAACTCCGTGCTGTCTGCGGCTCTGCTCGGGGCTGTCCGTGAGAATACGTCCACCTCGTCCTTCCTCGGTCTCGACCCGTCGCTCCTTCTGTCCTATCTGGTACCCGTCGGAAGCCGCCAGGACCGCATGCTTGGAGGTGGGGTAGTGAGGTACTTTCTGTCCGTGCTGTCCTCCTCCGTTTAATGTAGCCCCCGGATCCCCCAGTTCAGCACCACGGCGTTTTATTTCCCACAACAAACACCACTCCAGGAAGTGCTGTCAAAGATTTGGTGACGTCAGCGCGTCAGATTAGCACCTTGCTGCAGCTTCTGCCTGCAAGCATCTGTCTTCTACTTAAACATGAGTAACCAGCGTGATCCGCACACGGCAGACCCGGGCCGTGTGATTCATGCTCCCGGTACAGTAAGACGTGTTACCCGGTGAAGCTGCATTATTAGGTCAGTAATTGTGGCAGCGGTAGCCTTCAGCAGAGGTTTCTCAAAGAGGGGTCCTGGGACCATCCGGGGTCCAAACTGAGAAGTTTTTTTGTTTTTTGTTGCCACTTGATGGCTGACAAAAACCAGCTGATACATCATAACTATAGATATTTTTTTTGTTTTCGTGTCATGCACAAAACGTGCCCAACCCTACACCAACAATACAGCTGCAGTGGATCAACATCTCATCAAGTCACATTTGATTACAAAACAACCGGTTGCTTCACCGCTCAATCTTAAACAAAACATTATGCCTTCTCTCCCAGGCCTGGCAAATAATTAAAATCTGCTACAAAGAAGGTTCCTTTCCTTAAAACACAACTCGAGTTTTTCATAGTCATCCAGCCAAAACTATATATCATGACCTTATAAAGATGTTATGGTGAACATGATCACGTGATAGGAAACAGTTGCCTGTATAGAGATTCAGAAGATACCAAGCAACACCAGCACTCATTTGAGCTCATGTTTCTGACTACCTGACAAACTTAAAACTCAATATTCACTCTCTTTTTAGCCCTGTGTTGATTTCCACAAAGGGAAATAGCTGGCTCTTCAATAGCTAAATTATCAACGATGTTCACTAACTCAGTATTAAATCAGTAAAATCAGTAAAGTGTCAGGCCATAAAGCCATGAGTTGATAATGAGAGGAATGAAGCTAAAACTGTGAAACCTAATTATTTGATCCATTGTTTGTATAAAAAAATATTGATTTCCACAGGAATTAGAACAGTGAGACATAATATGTTACAATTTATGAAAATCATTGCATCAATTTTGCGGAAAATCGTTTTATCTCTAAATCTCTAGTAGTTGGCGAGCAACTGTGGTTCACTGTGAGATATCTGGTTTGGGGGAAGTTCCATTAAATATGTAACTAAACTTGCACTATTAAAATAGGCTACCATGATTAAGGCGCTGCATCGATCATCACCCCCTTGTAGAGGACCCCTGTATAATTTTCAGGTCTCAGTTATTTTAATATTGCATTGTGCAGTATAATTATGGCAGTATAGTCCTCTTTAATTGAATTACCACAATCTGTCACACAGACAACCTGGTAGTATTATTCCAGCACAGGAGTCTTCTGGGTCTGTCATCAAATAGTTAAGCTGCCACGTGTTGTCTGCTAAGGGGTTCATATGTAAACAAACACAGACGGCAGTAATTGGGGGTCAATAGGAGCCCAACAGCAAATTTAGGTTAACAGGTTAAACCAGACATTACCACAGCTTATCAAACATGGGTCACTTGAATTTAAGAAACAAGTATAGAGATTGTGGAAAAAAAAGCTTTTACCCCCACATTTCATAACCAGCATAAAGTTTTGAGAGCTGGGCTTACTGCTTGCTCCTCCCTGATTACCACCACTGAAGTGGCTTTGAGCACGGCCCTTAAACCTCAACTGCTGAGCTGCTCAGCAGTCAACAGATCTGTGGTGGACAGCAAAAGACTTATGAAGACTGGCATGATTGCTTAACTTCATCCTGAATAAATATAATGTGCCATGTGTAAATGCTACTTACAGTAACCAAGTTAGACGCCAGTAGTCTGTGCATGAAATAAATGCTGAAATAACAATACATAATTCAGTTACACAAGCTTTTTAGATTATGAGAAACTGTCTACGTCATACACACAAACCACGTATAGAATCAGCCATTATGTATGTGACTATTAAAATCTGCTTCGTGAATCAGCTGAGTCAATGGCATATTAAGGGGGAATTCCACCCTAAAATCTAATTATTTCTCAAGGATTTCATTTAGGGATTTTAATTAGACAAGTCCTTGTTTCATGGGCACATGTCAGGATTCATAGCTGCAAATCTATATTGAATTTTAATTTATTAAGGGTAATATCTCTACCAGTGATTATATAAGCCTACGGTTTCATTAACACATTAATTGTTTGTGGACCAGCTCCCTAAGTGACACCTGATGACAAAATCAATTAGTATAATTATGCTCTTGATTTCCTTTTTAGGGAAATAATTCTTGTTTTCATAGATGTTGGCTCTACCTGCCAAAACCACTGATATGCAGTGCCATGTCAATTCTGTTTTAGGGTGGACTTTCCTTTTATTGTTTGCATGTTTAAGCAATATTTGTCCCATGGTAAATTGAAACCAATGGCTTAGATGTACTTCTCTTCCCTCTCCAGAGAGTCTGCCTGGATCGGAGCCAGATGTCTTCGGGCTGACTGGAAGGTAATTAAGTGGCAGCAGACTGGGGCATGCTGTTTCAGGCATCCATATGAAATGATAATGGCAGGGCTGCTGCCTTAACATTAAAAAACAACAACAATATGACACACATACACACAAAGAGACACATGCATTAAGCATTTAACATTCTTGAGCACTGGCAACCAGAGAGGTTTCACATTGCAAAGGACTGTTAACTGTTAATAGTCCCAGATTATATTCATTTAAGATGACCTAACATTTAAAAAAGGACAATAAAGGGTCTCATTGTTTTTTTAGGCCCTCATAATATATTTTAGAATGGCTTCAATTATTTGACCTAGCTGAGGGGCAAATGATTTATCTTGCTCAATTTAAAGGTCACTTAAAAAATATATATATATAAAAAGGGTTCCCTGTGTATCTTTTGTGAAAATACAGTCTTATCTCAATGTAGCCAGCAGTAGAGTTAATGAAAATATTGAACTGCTTCCCAGGGTCTATTGGGAAAACCCGCAAAGCATCTGCATTATTTTATGACATAATGCAGATGATTTGCGTTTTTTCCCATTCAGCAGCATTTCATTTAAAAAACAACAGCAATTGTTTCATACTTCTAGCACTGTTTGAGTGCACAATGTTTCTCATAGTAAGCATGCATACATTTTTTACAAGTGATGTTTAATTTGTCTCAGGGTAAATTGACCCCACAGTGTCAGTCAAAAGACACATGTCAGGTTTCATTACCCAGAATTCTGTTGCAGACAAATCATCAGAGGTGGCTTACAGCGGTGGATAACCTTGAAAGGACTCATTAATGTCCACTCATCATCTTGCAGTGCTTTTTCCAAGTCTCTGTATTACTTTATTATAATGGGAAGGCGTCTTTGTTTGCATGTCATTGTCATTGCAGCCGAGGAGAGCATATGATTTTATAGGAATCGTGTAGGATTACCTACTTGTGCTCAATTTATCAACTTTTACAATTATATGAATATTTTAATGGCACACCTCATGAACATCATGGTCAGAGCTGCATATAGGGGTACATTCAGTAGAAAGAGATCACTTTTACTTTGGTAAAAAATATCCAAGTACTTTTTCCACCACTGTTGTCCCAGTACTACTGGGAGTGAGTGAAATATGTTTTTTCTTAATTTGCATGAACTGACTCTTGCATCAAACTGGTGCAACATTTATTTCCAGTAGAAAATAATGCACCCATGAATGCTTAAAAGTACATTTTGCCTCTACTGGTGTTTTTGTTGTTTACTGATCAATGACTGTCTGTCACTACTCACAGTGTATTTAATACTAAATTAATTGGATCATACAATTTATAAGATAAAATAATCCTTTATTAGTCCCGCAGCGGGGACATTTCAGTTATCATTTTATCAGATCAGAAAGCTGTTTTTTGCCAAGTATACGTTACACATATAAGGCATTTGGTGATCGATCTTTTTGTAACAGTAAACAGTAAACACAGTGCAATTATATAAGACATAAATTAAAAATAGAAATGTGAAAATATACAATAAAATATTGGAAACAAATGAGTATGTTAAAACAACTATATTATTAAAGCGTCTATGCATTTAATATCATATTTCTCCAATATGTTTTGTGGTTTGTCTCAGTGTATCCTTTAGTAAAGTGCAGTCTATTTCTCCTCACATCGTTGGATGCTGCAGTGAGACAGCAGAGGCGCTGTGTGAACCAGAGGATCAGCTTGACGAGACGGTCACATGTCACCGAAGCAGGAAGTAGAGGAGGAGGCAAAAAGTAAACATGCAACAAACAATCTGTGACTCATACGATATAATCAGTCGCTACTGTTTTTGACTCATTAACATGTTCTACCGGATATCTTTGTGTACACAACTGCACGGCGAGAGGCTGAAAGTAGTTCAACTTTTACCCCGTTTAGGATTGTAGTTTTACAGGAGCATGTTTCCCCAAAAGTACCCGCTTAAAGCATTTGTCTGCAGATTGATTATGCTCCGTGTAAAGTTGAATAAACGACTCGTAACAATGTCAGTACCGAACTTATCAGAAGAAAGCTCGGAGCTTCTGAAAGGCAGAAGCCGGTTACAGATCAGTGCAGACAGGAGAGAAGAAGAGCACGCTGGAGGAGAGTTCACAGAAGAAGTGATGGCCATCCACAGAGCCCACACACAAGCATGCGAGGTAACTAGAATCCAGTCATGTGTTCATGATGTAGTTTGTTGCACTTGTTTATTTTTTTTTTGCACTTATTGTATTCGTATTAGTTTGTTTCTGCACTGTACTTTTGCTCTGGTTTATGCTTTTAGATGCTTGTTTAAGAAAGGAGATGCACTTATGACTTCTGCTGACTAGTAGTTCTCTTGAATACCTATGTTGAATACACTTATTGCTAAATGACTGTAATGTAATGTAAATGTTTAGTCATGGTGTTCAATGGGATTACTGCATTTGTGTATGATTAATTAGCAGCAGGCTTTCCCACGTGTTTTGTGTTGGTTCGAGTTTTGTACTGAGTTGCATAACTGCAGATGTTAAAAGAGTGATCCTTTAACTTTAAAGTAGCAATACCACAATATGAAGGCACTCCAAGTATTAGTCTGGTATTCAAAGTATTAGTAAAAGTACAGTTTTATCAGCCGACTACTAATCATGCAGAATGGACTCTTTACCAGTGCCAATCATTATGTAGCTTATTGTAGGTTTATTTTAATGTTGTATCAACAAGAAGCATATCAATATTGAAGTATATTATGTTTATGTTGATCTGATGTGTACTTACTGTTAGGTATATGATAAATAACAAGTGATCATAATTTACACAATGGTCATAAATTTGGATGTCAAATCTGAATCTCCAAAGTAATTAGAGCTGTAAAATAATTGCATTTGAGTCAAAAAATAGCTCTCATTGAAATGTAATAGTAGTAAGTAAGACTCAAAGTACTGTATTAAGTAGGAGGGTCATATCAAAACTACTCTAGTGCAGCACTTGAGTAACTGTACTTAGTATTAAACTGTTTGTATCAAACTGTAGCTGAGCAAATTTAAACCACATGAACAAAATAATACTGATGCTGATTCAAAATGTGTGAGCTCGGTTGCAATTACTTTTGGAGCTAATACCAATAATTAATATGTTCTCTAACAAATTTAAAGACAGCCACGTTTTTCTCTTAAAGTAAGTGACATGCTTCTTAAAGGAACAAACCCAATGTCAATGTTAGTTCCACCACACTGATCAATACATCTCCTTTCAAGATTAACTCTATGCTATTGCTCTGATATAGATCAGGATGCATTGGCTATGTATAGCCCCTTTTAAATCATAACATCATTACATATTTTTAAAAAAATTAAATCCCTGTAGATATTTAACATAGGCACTGCACAACCGCGCGTTTACAGTATACCTGTTTATTTTTTGTCATATGGATTCTGTTTAATTATATTGTAATGAAGACTAGGTTTGGACTAGACGTCTACTAAATGTTCATTTTCCGGCTTGAATAACCTTCATTTACACAAAACGACTAAAGACAAGAAGACGTTTAAACATCTAATAAACATCTATCAAACATATTTTCAACGTCAGATTGCTCAGAGGGACCAAAAGCAACCATATCAGTAGAAATAATACCCGAACAATAAGACCACTTGTTATTTCAGATGTCGTTGTTGAATGATGTTTGCCGGCTGTGGTGCGTCTCCGGAGCCCACCTGTCCCCGGGGCAGAGCTCCCAGTGGGTCTTTGGCAGAGTGGAATTTGACTGTTATTTCAATTACTTAAAGTGAGCATCATAGTTCAAGATTTTTACTTTGATACAAG
Organism: Anoplopoma fimbria; assembly: GCF_027596085.1. NCBI lineage: Eukaryota > Metazoa > Chordata > Actinopteri > Perciformes > Anoplopomatidae > Anoplopoma > Anoplopoma fimbria. Next base: position 13,048,290 of record NC_072456.1, on the reverse strand, counting down.
GTTTCACTCTTTCCATTTTTACTTCTGTAACTGTTATATTTATTCCTTTCTGGCTCATTAAACAATGAGATTGTGGGAAGATAAGACATTCGTGGTGTCAAGTGGTAGCCTGAAGATATTTAAGAAAGATTTAATTTTTTAAAACAGTTTTGTTACAACTTTACTGAGAAGCATACCTACCCAGAGTACCTGTCATAAAGTAATGATGACCATTGTCTTTGTCAGATCCATCATATTCACCAAATCTTCCTTGCTCGTCCATCAAACAGAGCGAGTCAGCTCTGTGGTGATGACAGTAGTGAATAGGTGTCATCTCCGTGCCTTGGGGCTTATCTGTTGTAAATATTGTGCTTCTGAGTGTGGATGAAGTTGAGGCAAGTTGGCCGCGACTTGAGGAGGGTGGTAGGGCCTGGGTGGGAAAAGCACAACACAGAGGGGGCCCTGCTATGCCAGCTTCACTATGTGCCCCTGCAATGCCATGTGAAATGACAGGCCGTGTCACCAAATGGCCTGGGGCCTTTTTCCCTTTGTGGCCTGTCAAAGCTCACCAACTAGTGGGCACTCAGTTTGAAACAGACTGAGAGATGACATTTTGTAACTTCCTAAGGGATGACTGAGTAGTTCAGTGTTTTTCACGTTCAGAAGGTGTTTGTTTGTGTGTACAAGATGAGTGATCGGTCAAATTAATGAATAATTGTGTCAAAAATATGTTATTTAAGCATCCAGTAAATATGCATGAGTATAAAACTTCAACACAGTGCAACCAGTTGATTAATCCATGCAGATTGCACACAAAAGAACAGCAATAATTAATTAGTAACATCTTAAGAGTGAGACTGTCTTGCATCTGTTTGTATGCGTAGAGGTCGTCCATTCCCTCGTCTCCTTGGCCCAAAGCAATCTGTCTCTATGTGTATGTTCATATTCAGTATAATGCTTGCATGAGCCTCTGTGTTTGGTCGTGTATATGCACTGTATACGGTTATGTATGCGGGGGTCACACTAATTAAATAATAATATCTTCATTATGTTCAGGCAAAGAAGCAGATGTATGTCGACCCTTCCAGTGGGTTCAAGGTGTTCACAGGATATTCCCACCTTCAGAGAGGGAAATGTTGTGGCAGCGCGTGCAGACATGTAAGCTCTTTGATTTCTGTTTTTACCAGGTTGTGTGTTTTCTCATCTGTCCGTGGCTGTTTAGTTCGGTCTTGTCCCATCCTTCTCCCTTTCTTTTCTTTTCTGTTCTGGACCCTGTTTCCTGACTATCATTTAGCATAATGTTTTCTAATAGTGGTTTGACAAATGCTCTTAATTTTTTTTTATGCTCAAAACTTCACTTAAACCAAGTTAGGTGTTAAGAGCATCTCCATATCAGCCGTCTGTTATGCTATAAGGCTCAATCACTTCAATGAATAAGTAACACTGATTATTTTTAGTTTCCTAAACAGCTCACATGCATAGAAATCATTTCACTCAGTATAACAATGTAATATGTTTTATATGATATGTGTAACTCGTTGGAAGCAAGTGTAAAAAAGTAAATTATGAAGTGATTTGCCTTTTGCTTAAAACAGATGTGCCCATATGCACAAATTCAGAAATAGCTTCAAATCTAGCAGTGATGATTCTTAAGGAAGAAAGCAATATCGTATATTCATGTATGTTGTCCTTATGTTCTCAATAAGCCTTCCTTTGTGAGAACCCTGTTAACAAAATTGACAATTTTATATTAAAGCAACACAACTAGAAACAAATTAAAAGAAGCAATATGGAGGCTGAAAAAGTGCCGTGAATCTTGAATCTGAGATGCATCGGGATGCAGACTTTGATGATTCTGCATCAAGAGCAGTGTCAGAACATTATCTTGAGTGCGGCTTCCTTTCAGCTCAGTGAGAGTCTTAACTCTCAGTGTAAAGTGTCATAGGCATTCAGAAAGTGCCCTGTCTTCAGGTTGCCATGTGAAAACCTTACTGTGTGTCTACAGCACACTTGTAATGCACTGCATTACGGAGGGAACGATGTTTTGTTATATTTGTCATATTTGAAACTGTTAAGTTCAGATTTTTGAAAGCACTTTCATAATAAGTGGGAGTTCGGATGTATCTGACTGCAGTAATGGAGGAAATGGAGGATGCAATCCATTGAGATGCATGGAGAGCGTTTGATTGTTGACAGGCCGTGAGGTCATGAAGATTCACACCTGTATTTATAAGCATCGCTTATGTCGAATCAAACGCCAAATTTATTCACTGAGAGAATTACTGGTTTAAAGTGTACTGCCTTTGACATGGTCTTAAAGAGCAATGATAAATATACAGCACATAGTTCACACTTAATCCTACAGGTGTTCTGACAGAAAGATGTTTCTAAACTTTTACAAGTCCACGGGAATCAAGCTTTAGAATATACGTCTTTTGTTACAACCTTTTTGGTAAACACCTTGTGAGTGAAGGTAGATATAGAGACAGGAACACATTAGCATCAAGATACTTTGGGGGAAACAGGGCCCTGTTCTGCTCATTTCACTTCGGTTGTGTCCTGGTGGCACTTGGTCTGTCCAGTCTGCATCCCGTCTCATCCCTCCCGTCCAGTGTCTTGTCTTCTGTGTTGCCTTACCCCATGCATACTGTCCCAATCGGTCTTCCTCTGTTCCGTCTTCTCTCCTTCTGTGTGGTTCAGTCCTGATTCGATTCCGGCCTAATCCTGTTCTCGTGTTCGGCGTACATGTCCATGTCTTGTTCTCTGTGTGACTGATGTTCTACTTCACATGGAGCCTTTTTTTTTAAACACCATTTCATTATTTATTTTTCTCCTCTGTAGTGTCCATATGGCCAAGTCAACGTGAAGGACCCTGCCATGAAGAAACAATTTAATTCTCTATTTTACGTATAGGCCTAGCCTGACGAAGGTAAAACGCCTGTACAGAATGGATCCCAGAACACGGTGCTAGTCTTCTGCCTGTCGTTGTTTGGACTACTTGAGAGTCATTTTTTAGCAGTGTACTTAATGATGAAATATGGGTAGTGTCGGTGCAATATCTACCTCCTGTGAATCACAACTATTCTCAGGATTAGTTTTATTCTCACAAGACAGAGGAGGAGGAGGAGAAAGGATTTGTTCACTGAACCTCATGTAAAATAGTCTTTTATCACTCTTTTGTTTTTGCTGTATTTTTCTGATATTTTTCTCAAATGTCCAATGAAATGCCTTGAACCTCATTTTTTTTCCTTCTCTCTTTAAGAGTATTTAATGTTTTCGCGGTATTCCGCTCCTCTAATGCATTTACAAGGGTTGTGGGAGTATGGAGATGAAAACTGAAAGAGCATTTTAGATCTTAGCCCTCAAGATAAAGGGCATCTGAGCGAAAGTAACTGTAGCAACTGTAGCAAGTCAGATGGAGTCTGGTGCTCCTTTTGCTTTGCATCTCTTGTTATTTATTATTTTTTTCATCCCAAATGTGGAGCTGCATGAACATTAGCATAATTTAAGTGCTCGACTGAACTGTCTACCTTTTGACTGAAACACTGTGTTGTTAAAAATAGGCAGGGGCCAAGGGGTCGGCCCCTCGCACTTGCCTGCGCTGCTTTTTACACCACTTGATGGAATCAGGCTGTTAACAAACATGCCATGGACATCAACAGCGGCCCTCCCCACCAGACCAGCAGCCTCAGCCTCCTGGCAACACTTGGCTACAGCGCAGCTCCCCCGCGGCTGCTCTCCTGAGCCGGAGCCTAATGAACTCCTGGGCCCTCTCATCCCAGCACTGCAACAGATCTGCTCATGTTCACCAAGCATGCTTTAGACACACACACACACACACACACACACACACACACACACACACACACACACACACACACACATGCATAGGCAGGCTCACTCCCATCAGAACACCCTGTGGCTCCTAATAGGCCAATATAGAATAAAGGTTGCACTAAACAGCGCACTGTGTAGCCCACAGTAATAGTACAAGGTAAGGTCAAGCGCTCATGCAGCAGTGCTTGTGCGTGCGAGAGATTGTTGAGGGGAAGATGTGCCACTTGATTTGTGAGTGCATGTGGGTAGGCAGCAGCGCGAGGCCTCCGGGCGCTCAGCTCTGAACCTGCCACACACACTCGGCTGTCTCCGCCTGATTGGGCGAGAGCAGCGTCGGGATGAGAGGATGTGTCTGCCGCGGTATTCTGTCGCCTCTCGCCTCCCCTCCTCCTCCTCCTCCTCCTCCTCCTCCTCCCTCCTCCTCCTCTCCCTCCTCTCTACCGGCGCGGCCACAGTCTCCCCTCGGCAGGTGGGTCCCGAAAGGCAAGTGCTTAGCGATCGGAGCAAAAGCCCTGTGAGCGGCTACAAGGAGATTCATGATCCCAACAGTGCTGGGGAGGACAGGTTTCTCGGGGACGCGTCGTCAGGCGGTGATGAGAGGCGAAGTTATTTGGTGTTATTCTATAAACCGAGAGCAGCGGAGCGTGCGGCGGCGGCATCTCTGCAGCGGGACGGTGAGAGGTGTCACACCATCACGTACCTGGGCCCCTGCTTGCCTGACGCGGCTCTGCGGGGTTTTTTTTTTTTGCCTAGGGACTTGTCTGTCACATTAAAGGAGATGCATTGCCATTCAGGGCCTCGCGGTCCCGCAGCCTGACCATGAAATAGGCCAACTTTCATGTCTGCCTCATCCCTCCATGTCTTCCCGATCCGGTGATGGCACAGTTTGAAATGTTTTTTTTGGTGTGTGTTTTTTTTTTTTTTTTTTTTTTAAATATCATGTTCTAGCCTAGCAGTTGGTGGCTGAGACACAAACAGCACAACAAACCCCTTCGACAGATTTCTAGAGAAATGTACTTGAATATCGACCCCCGCCTTCCGCCACCATGGTCAGTCATCATAAAGTAGGCCCATCATGTCTAGAACGTGTAAGTGAGGGCCTACATGTCGGTTTTAAAATGCATTGTTGAGTATGTCATGAAGCATTTAAATAAAAATCAGTAAATCCATTATTTTCCTCATTGTCTTGCAGATAAGTTGTTTATAAAAGGCTGCAGTTTTTAATAAAAACGTTATTTCACTTTATTCGACAAGTTTGTAACATTAATGCCTTTTCCCACAAAATGCCTTAATCAACCTTATTCATTAATTCATTAATTTTGTTGATTTGGGCTGTATTATGCAATACCGGTTAGAAATATGTATTTTTTTCTTTATTAGGTAAACAATCTAATGCAATCCAATGCAACAGCTCTGCCATGAATTGTATACCTTATTGACAAAGATTATATAGTTCAGTTTTTGCTGAATGTAAAAATGTTTTTTATTGAGGTTGTAGTTTGCAGTGCTGTTGTACTGGACTCCAAATAATAAGAGGTGTTTCAATGTATTTTCTCCTCCCTATTTATATACATGAGGGGGGCATAATATTAGAAACACCTCTCAACTATGACCTCAATGCTAAACATATATTTGACTTAACACCTCTGTGACCGTATCAAAAAACACTGAACAACATATGCATTAAACAAAACAAGCTTTATTGCAGAACAATCGTATTCAATTGTACAGATGTACCTAATAAAGTGGCCACTTGGTGTATAAACACACACACATACAGTGGTCTTTCCTCAGTGCAGATTTGCTCCAAAGTTACAACAGCCAACCTGACATGTGAGGTGTTTATTTCAGGCATTTTGGACTGAACATCTCTGACCTTCAGCTGGAGCATATGCTGTGCTGGAGCCGAGTGGCAGCCATGTACCGTGTGCCTTTCTACAGGACGATGGCACTCGCCGCAGAGAAAAAGAGAGCTGTCCAGTTTGGAACTGTGACCAGACAGGCTCTAGTCACAACCAGTTGACAGGCCAAACAGCCCCCTCCCCCATCCATCTCAAACAGCCACAGCAGCCCTGCGGCCAATGGCCTCAACCGCAGTCAGTTACAGTGTCTCCATCACTGTTGGCCAGACCAGTCAGGAACTGACACAGGGTTGGCGGGGAAATGAAAAAAAAAAAAAAAAAAAAAGAGTGTCAACCGTACGATGGCTGAAAGGAACATCAGTCTCAGCAATTGGCCAGGCCCCCCGCTCTGTACATAAGTGTGTGTGCACGCACGTAAATACCCGCATGTGTGTGTGTGTGTGTGTGTGTGTGTGTGTGTGTGTGTGTGTGTGTGTGTGTGTGTGTGTGTGTGTGTGTGTGTGTGTGTGTGTGTGTGTGTGTGTGTGTGTGTGTGTGTGTGTGTGCGTCTTGATATTCAAGCAGCATTTGAGCAGCCCCTACATCAACGTCTGGTCGTTCTACACAGACAATGTCAGCTCGCCTCGGGGCAGCAGCCTCCACAGTGGTCATATGGACAACCAGATCCCTGTGGTAGAATTAGTGATAAAAACACACATGGCCACATGAGTGACAGTCAGCGCACCAGATTCCTTTGGACAGACAGGGCTGCAAATAGCACAGAGGAGCAGTTTCTCCCTCAGACCGCAACTGGTGGCCGGGCTCATGCCAGGCCAAGTCGTGGCCGCCAGATGAGCCCAGATAAAAGGAGAATCGGAGGCAGTAACAGGCACCTAGTGCCCAAGGAGCACTTTGGCCTGTTTATTTTCCCTCCTGCTTTTACATCAATGCAGTTATATCTGAGGTTTCAAATGATTTAACGGCTCCTTTTTTCTTCTTTTTTTTTTTTTGACACTATCTTACCTTTAACTTATGCTCCCCTCTGACTTCTGTCTTCAATGAATGGTTGAAGTAGGAAGAAAGGGAGTGTTTGACAATATAACAACATACACACGCATCACCTAAACACCCTCGTCTCCTCCGAAAAGCCTCTTTACCACATAGGGTTACGTAGCAATAAAGAGCATCCGTCTATTATGTGTCCATGTCCTTTCTAGTGTGGCCAGATATGGACTAATACGCGCACCATTCCCCAGGAGGATAATCTGTCCCCAGAGGAGATGGAGAGGGGGGTTCGTGTGGAGGTGGCGGTGTGCTGTTGGAGCTGTTGATGGAGGCAGGGAGGGGAGGCAAGGCAGCAGTTGGTGTGCAGAGAGCAGAGGCTCAGGCTGGCTAGTTAAGAGCTTCTCTCTCCTATCCTCCATCTGCCAGGGACCGGGGTTGTGATTTGAGCTCCAGCAGAGCAGAGCAGGGAGGAGATCGAAGGGGGGTTGGGGGATGGAGGGAGGGAGGGAGGTAGAGGATGGGGTTGGGGGAGTGGTAGTGAGAGGAGAGAGATATAGTGAGCGGGGGTGGAGGGAGGGGGAGGGGGGGAGCGTTGGTTGGCTGGAAGAGACAGAAAAGAGAAAGTGGAAGAAGCGGGGAGTTGGAAGGCGGAGAGGGGAAAAAGTGAGGGAGAGAGGCCTGGAGAGAGAAAATAAGGATGGAAATGAGGAACAGGATACGTGGGGATTGAGACGCCTGAACACTATTTATAGCCTTATTCTTGTCTACCGTTATTAGCCTATTCTAAATCACCGTTAGACATTTTAATTCAGCTATAAAAACAGTGATTTGGTCATATTTCACCCGTGCTTATGCGTTTAGATATTTCCTCCAATATCCAAGAAGCCATGTTCACTGTGTGTGTTTGTAAATATTTCCAGGATGTCTCACCCACCCACCCACCCAGCCCTGGCTCATGTGACTGGGATACATGTGACTTGGATTCGGCTTTAGCAGGGCTTCACTCCTCCCTCTGTTCCTCCTCCTCCTCCTCCTCCTCCTCCTCAACCCCCCTTCTCCCTTCCCCTCCCTTTCCTTCCCTTCCCACTCCTCTCCTTCACTCTTGTCAGTGTTTAGCCTGTGGTTCCCTGCGCCACAGTGGATCCTGGGAGAGCCTTCCCATCTCCTCCCTCCTCCCCCTTCCCTGCCTCTCTTCTTCTTTCCTCCCCACCCCCCCCCCCCCAGTCTCCTCCGCTCCTTTTTTTTTCTGGCCCTGCTTTGGGAGTGACAGAGCTCCCTCCACGAGACCGAGTGTCACTTGAGGTGACCCAGAAATGATGACTCCAGATGAACCCTGGATGTGTGGTAATCTAACCACCATGCCCAAGGAGCCAGGCAGCCACGGAGGCAGTCAGTCAGGCAGGCAGGCAGGCAGGCAGGCATCCCGGGGTTGATGCCGCATCCGTGGTCCCACTGTTGAGCCGAGCACGCTGCAGAGCCTGTCTGGGTATCAATGCTCGGAGAACGCTGTGTGCACGGGACGCGCTGTGGTACACAGTGAAATGGATCTGAGTGCTGTTGCATTATTGATGAGATACATTGTGATGTCAGCCCAGGCGGAAGGAGCAAAGCAAAATGACTGTTAGCTATGGCACAGTGTCATTTATGCAAGCAGTAAGCAGAGGTGTAATTAATTGTCACCCCTTGCTCTCACTGGAGCTGAGAGTGTTCACAGAAAACGAACCCTCAATTCACTTGTTGTCAATTGAAATCAGTCCATCTACCTCAATGTGCTTTCCAATTGGCCAGTGTGAGCAGCTATAGGACGTCCTGTCTTCTGGATGACCTATCTTTGCCATGTTTACAGTAAAAAATTCAGATGGAGGCACCATGCTTTGCAAACTGTTTTACATTCTGTTATCAATGTTGTTATTATTTATCGGCTTCTCTTCATATTGTTTAGCCTGTCAGGTGAATAGTAATCCAATAATGCACAGGGAATTTACTCCAAAGAACATTGGTTATGAATATTGAAAAATTTTAAATATATTGTTTCGTTAGCAGTCAGGCACAATCAAACCATCTTCAAAGCTCAAGCGATATTAATATTTACTGAAAACTTGACATTATTAAATAGTGGTGAATTTTTCATCAACAACATTTCTTTATTCATTAGATGTTGCAACATGAGGCAAAGTGTGTGTGTGGAATGGTTCCTGGCTAAATACACTCAACACTGCATTGCATTTATATGAGGTTTGTCAGCTGGGTTCTCCAGGTGAGACAGATGGAGAGATATACAGCGCAGTTTAGGGGAAACCAAATATGAACCCAGGGAATTATTTTAATGTTGTTGCTATTTTTGGAGGATTCATTTAATGTAACCAGTGATGAAAATTAAAAAAATAGACCAGAGGTTTGGAATACTATAAAAAAAACAAGGGCTATTTTATTATTCATAAATAAGCTTTGTAAACGTTTATCCTGGTTTCATGACGCTGAAATACAAACACAACCACTATGGTCTTAACAACTGGCCTATTACTACTTGCATTAGATTATTGTCACATGTAAATACGTGAAAATTCAGAAATTATTCAGCACCTTTATTTCGAAAATGATTCCGATTTCTATCAATAACACACCGTGTTGTTTTGGTTCAGCAGACCTTGTGTTGCTGCTTCACATCTTTTGTCAGACTGACTGATCCGGTTTGACTATAGATCTAATTATTTATTCACGCAAACCTTTCGCTTTTCACACCAGTGGAATTAGAACAGCAACTATACGCCTATTTTATTTCACTTCAATCGCACCCTCGTTAGTGATATAGAGCTATATGTGTGTTTAGAGCCCACCTATAAATGTGTTTGCAAAATGCGGTCAACTCGTCTTCTGGGGTTAAAATGTAAAACTGTACAATCTGAATAAATACATTATAGAAGTAGAAGACATTTCGTATATTGGGAAAAAAAATATATTTTCTAATCTAAATATCCCTAAATCTGGGTGTAGCCTATAAATAGTTGTTTTTGCTATGTGGCCACCCCGGACTCCAGATTATTTATCCTTTCATTTACGACTAATTCACATATATTCTAACATACATGCTGAGTAGGCCATTGGCTTGTGGCTTCATATTTGCTGTGAGCTGTGCTGTGTGCTGTGCTGCTCTGTGTTGAGGGCCGACTGCATGAAGAATATTTAAATGTCTTGTGTTTTAATTGACGCTCGAACTAGAAGTGTTAGTCGGCTCAGAAACGAGGAACAGCCCCCATCTACCGGCGGCGGCTCCTCTGTCTGCACAGGGATCACACACACACACACACACACACACACACACACACACACACACACACACACACACACACACACACACACACACACACACACACACACAGCACAGAGCACAGCCGCAGGTAAGACCCTTTTCTTCTATATGTCTGCTAAGAAAATTAATAATACAAGGTAGGCTTTTTTTTAACAAAAAACCTGTGAAGCAATGCATTACAGATTTAATGCATGATACATGATACATACGGTGACTTGGTAATATTCTCCGGCATTAACCAGAGAGGCTGTGGAAGGTAAACCCATCTAAACTCCCTCTTGTCTGTTCATATTTTTTTATTTACGGAATTTTGGAAACAAATCTTTTACCTTGAAAACAATCTGAATTATGGAAATATATAACCAGGAGTGTGTGAGCTGCATGAAAATCCTGCACGTTGAACGGCAGGGAAACTATAAAATGACGCTCTTTTTAATAATCTAAGTAGGAATATGCGTAATTTAGTTTGTCGGCTGAGGTATAAAAATCGTATTTTCTTTATTTATATGAGAAAAGTCAGACCCAATGGGCCACGTTTGGTTATAACGTCATTTTAAACATGGTTGTTAGGACTGTTTTAGATTTTTTTATTTTTTTTTTAAAGCCCCAAAGGTTTGAAATGGAGCTCAAAACAGTGCACGAAGAAACAGCTATTATCGTGTTTTTAAAAAAAGACTTAATTTGGTCAAACGAGATCACAAATCTTAAATTAGGGCAAACCCATTCTGGGTAATTAAACGAAAAATGACACAGGACCGCCGAGATGAATATTCTTCAATTTATTTAATTCCAGTTGATGAGATATGATGGGTAACATACATAGCCAGGTTGCTTAATTAATTGGACATATTACAAAAACGTTTCAAACGAGAAATGCTCTTTTTATTTTATTTTTTTTTTTTTTTAAAGCGTGATTTCGTGAATTGGCTTTGGTTTATCTTTGCAAACTTCCTCCAAATGACTCAACTGAAATAATGACAATAAAACCAAAAAAAACCCCAAAAAAAAAAAACCGGGTCATTTGTGTAAATGTACTTGCAGGTAATACCCTAATTGGACACAAAGAAAAAGGAAACGACACAAAACGACAACACAAACACATGATTCCCTCAGCCCCTTGGTGTTCACTGACACATTGTTAAACCCTCTCCAGTCAAATGAAATGTCACTGCTGGAGGCAACGGGTCAAAACACTGTTCTTCATCGACATTAATGATGTCTTGATAAAAAAAACAAAAAATACGAGCACGCACATGCTGTTTTAATATTATTACTGTGTGATATAAGTCCAATGTTTTTAAATCAGAAGTCGCTTTTTTTTTTTTTTTTTTTTTTAAATTTCCGTAGAGAAAAACAGCAGACAGATTAAACATCACACTGAGCTGAGCTGATCGGTCCTCTCTCAGGGTGTCTTTGTCCAGGTGTACTGAAATCCTTGTGTCCCTTTTTTTTGGGGTGGGGGTGGTGGTGTCTTTTCACCGCTCCGTAGCTGTTACCGGGACACTGACAGAGCGCACATTAAATGTAATGCTTCTCACAACAGCTGCAGGTCCAGCCCGTCCAGGAGGGTCCAAGAAGCCTCGTCTTATACAGCGCTGCTATCAGGGGGCCTCCAATTAAAGCAAACACAACTTCATGGTGGGTGGGGGTTGGGTGGGGGGGTGGGCTGGGATGCACATGATAATGTAACACGTCTTGAGATGAAGCATCCACACCTGCAACCTCCCCCCTGAGCCTCAGTAAATCTATTAATGGGACCGAAGCCGAGTCACAGATTCAGCCGGTGTGTCTATTGTTTCTGCGGTGCGGTCTTTAGCCACAGAGACCCTGCAGAGACCGGAGCTCGTTATCCGGGGCCTCAGCTGCAAAGGCCCGCGTGCGTTGCTCAAAATATAGATATTGGGCTGCCTGATTTTGGGTTTTTTTTTTTGGTTGTCACCATATTTGACCTGCATGTTGGGCAGTAAAGCGTTCCAGTCTTATTTGCGTAACAGGGGGGGTTCACACCCTTTTAAAACGGACACGGATCTTTATTGTAGCAGTTCACGATGGCGTCTATGGATATCAAGTAAAAATAAATGGAACGTGCATTTCTTAAAATGTTCAATCACTGGTGCTGATTTGCTCCACCTTTCAGCTCGTCTACCTCCATACCAGAGCTCGTTACCAGCCTATGAGATGAATGGAATAGGTCTTAAGTTGTGATCCTATTTTCTGTTCCCATCAAATCAACTCTCATGCAGGTAAACGACATTTTGACCTCGTTCAAGAGACAGAGAAAAGACAAGGATCGTGTTAATGAATGCTCGGCAGAGAATAATACCTGTTTCAAATGAGCTTTTAATTGGAGAGAGATGAAAATGATCCTGCACTGAAAAGACTAACCTACATTTATATATAAAACGCAGACAGTTTGCTTCGTCGCCTCGTCAAATTATCCAGCATGAGAATATAGAATCAAAAACAAGCTGAAGCAAAGGTTGATCCGGCGTAGGATGCTTTTATTTTTTAAACAAAATCCCATTCATTAGTATAAAAAAATATGTCTTGGCTTTCAGATTGTTAAATACAATCTGTCCCCGCCCTCTAGCCTATCACTGATCACTGCCCCGCCCCAAACAATACATGTATACCACACACACACACACACACACACACACACACACACACACACACACACACACACACACACACACACACACACACACACACACACACACGCACAGTTATTTCGGGACTACCAAACACCTGATAAAGTTAAATATTAAAACCCTAAAACCGTTAGTGTTTTAAAAGTTTTAAAAATGTAATCCAGCTCAAAATAAAACCAATTGAATCGTCTTCGCAACAGAAGTCATGTATGAGAATCAATCACCCCCTATGAGTCTGACCTTTATAATAAAACTCCAAAGGAGTTCATTCTGCTTTATTATTATTATTTGTTTAAGACATGTTCAATAAATAAAATATTAACACTCAAAATTACTCCGAGCCCATTTCAGTTTATGCAACTTCTGACTACACTCCAGCGTCCTCTCCTGTAAATGGGGGAATAAAAGTAATGAAAATGTCAATACCATAAAGTGGTGGTCCTTCGCGCAGCCAGAATCTGGAGTTTTTGAGGGAAGAGTGACAGCTCTTTGTTGGTGAATAAAAAAAAAAATCAGTGGCGATGGTGAGAGAGAGAAAGAGAGAGGGAGAGACATACAGAGTGAGAGGAGAGAGGGAGGAGGGGGGGGGACTCCTCCTACCAAATTATTCAGACTGGGCAGGCTTTGCTCTCTTCACAAATAGGACACGGTGCTCAAATCCAGGCAGTCCCAACCTGACCTCGAAGCACACAGGAACCCCTGACTGGGAAAACCGGGAGAGAGAGAGAGAGAGAGAGAGAGAGAAAATCACCCCCAAAAAAAGAAAACAACAAAAAAACTTTGTGTCATTATTTTTGGCCAGTGTGTTCACACTGTAGCCCCCTTCCCCTCCTCCCTCCCCACCACCACCACCACCACCATTACCACACCGGTTTGTCGCGTCATTTGGACTATATCTTTTTTTTTTTTTTTTTTTTTTTGCTGGAGGAGAGACATTCACGGGAAGAAGGGAAAAAAAAAAAAAAAAAAAAAAAAGCTGGTGCACCACCACCACCTACCTCCTCCTGTCCCCACCCATAGTTTTCTTCGTTCTTCTTCTTCTTCTTCTTCTTCCAGTTGCCTTTGCGTGGTGGAGGAGGAGGTCTGAACCTCTGGGCTGTTGCTGTGTTGTGTCTGTGCCTCTCTCAGAGCCTCAGAGCCCACTGGATGCGCTGAGAGCTGCGGTACAGTATATGGAAGTTGTGGGCTGCAAGACAGAGGCAAGCAGTTGCAAGTTGCGTCCAGGACCGGGAGCCATGCTTTTCCACGGGATCTCGGGGGATCACATCCAAGGGATCATGGAGGAGATGGAGAGAAGGTCGAAAACGGAGTCGCGCCTGGCGAAGGGCATGCAGCTCAACGGGAGAGAGTCGGTAAGAGTCTGATCGACCCGTGTTTCAATTCATGTGTTTAACCTCCGCACACGACGACCGTGGCACCGTTAACTTGCCAGGGAATGTACATTTGTTTTTGGGGGTGAGTAGAAGAGGATTTGTCAATTACTTCTTTGTGTTTAACTATGGTAATATAATGTAGTGTAATTATCCATCCAAAATGACTTGTATCTGTTAGAATCTATGATTGAAATTGCTGCTCAGTTATCTGTACAAAATGTTTTTTACTCAAAACATAAGCTGTCTGCAACTTATCATGCAGCTTTCTTTAAATATATTCGTAACACAAATAACTCAAATAAAACATTGTGCATCAGAATAGTAATATTAAGTTTTGTGGACAATTTTGGTTCATGCAATTATCCACAAGCTGACAAAAAAATATGCTGGAGTAATATAATTATAAATATACGTTTTATTCTTTTAACTGAAAAAAATACTACATTTACTACTTTTTTTTTTTTTTTAAAAGTAGGCCTTTATTCAATATTTTTAAATATATCTTTCTGACCAAAACTGTTGCAGTGAGTTTGTTGTTTGCTTTTATAATAATGTCAAGGAACAAAGAAGAGATTAAACTAATTAAATATTAAATCTCCCCCGATATTCAGTTCATTTCATTGATGGTGTCAATTCTTTCACGTGGGCCTGAATACACGGAACCTTCATTTATTTAACAACCAAAAGGGTTTTTACCTGATAGATTTAAAAAAAAAAAAAAAAGTTACATTTTGTGTCGAGTAAACTACTAAAGGCCTGTTGTTTGTGTTTTACATGGTATATGTTGTAAAAGATTCCCCCAGCAGTGTGTTGAAGGCAGTAGCCATGAGCCCTCTCTTCTCTCCCTGACTCAGACCATGCCCTCCATGAGCCCGGAGAAGCCTGCTCTGTGCGCCGGCTGTGGCGGCAAGATTTCGGATAGATACTACCTCCTGGCCGTGGACAAACAGTGGCACCTGCGGTGTCTCAAATGCTGTGAATGTAAACTAGCGCTGGAGTCGGAGCTAACGTGTTTTGCCAAGGATGGGAGTATCTATTGCAAGGATGATTACTACAGGTAAGAAACATTTACGTGATACATTTATAGAAATGAACAGCTGAGGGAAATACAAGTGTCTCTCTGTCACGCACGCGCGTAGACCCACCCAAAGCTGCTTACTTTATAGGAAACAATATTTTACTAACTCTTAAATGAACAGACAAATATTTTAAAAAAAATATATATATATATATTGTAAAGCCACAATATTTCACATTGATTGAACATGCTACGGCTGTTCATCTGGAATTATGTTGAAGCCTTTCGGTCCAATTAGGCCTAATTCTACTCTGAATAGAATCAAAACAGTCTCAGGGGCCCTGCAGGTTGTTAAGGGGGGAAAGTTATGATATGACATTTTACTTTAATTCCTTTGTGCATCAGATGTAATAGTTTCCAATGGCTCTGAGTGTAATGTAAACTGCATTAGCTTGTGTGAGTCAGCCTACCAGGAACAAACTGTGTTTGTTAAAAAGTAACCTAGCTTAGTGAATGAATGTAGCTTATAGTGTAAAATACTCAAGCATGCAAAAATAACCAGTTAAAAATGCAGTTATGGGTCAGATATTTCATAATATATTTAGCCATGCACAGGCCTAAATGTTATTTACAATGCACAATAGTAGTAAAATACCCAAGAAAGAAAGGACATGCTGATAAATGCTAAGGCAAAATGTCTTCGCTTTCTTTTTCGTGCTATAGTTTGGCCTTTAGCCTACCTGTAGAGTTCTGTGCCTAATGTAAACGATGCTGCCAAGAGGTTATTAATATATCACTGAGACTGTAGACTGGGCTATTTACTTATTCAAGAGATAAAAAAAAATACTCTTGCATAAATAATATTTTTACACCAAAGAAAATGTGTTATAGTTGTAGGCCAGGTGTGGCTATTTAAGCCCAGAATGTAAACTCAGTCTGTAGGCCTGTTATAGTATTGTTATAGTAATGTAATGTAATGTAATGTAATGTTACACACTAGAGCTTTTGACACACACACCTTTGTCACTGACATGGACGACAGACACCTCGTTAGCTTGCTTTAGCCTGTGACGGTGCAGGTTATACCCGCTCCTGTCTGTGTGTGTGTCTGTGTTGTCCATCGGCTCTCTCCGGATGAAGAGTCTTGACGATGTGTCTGTTCCAGAAGGTTCTCCGTGCAGAGGTGCGCGCGCTGCCACCTCGGGATCTCGGCCTCGGAGATGGTGATGCGGGCGCGCGACTCCGTGTACCACCTGAGCTGCTTCACGTGCACCACTTGCAACAAGACGCTGACTACGGGCGACCACTTCGGCATGAAGGACAGCATGGTGTACTGCCGGCTGCACTTCGAGACGCTGGTGCAGGGACCGGACTACCACCAGCAGCTCAACTTCGCCGAGCTGGCGGCCAAGGGCGGCGGCCTCGCCCTGCCCTACTTCAACGGCACCGGGACGGCGCAGAAGGGGCGGCCGCGCAAGAGGAAGAGCCCGGCCATGGGGATAGATATACCCAGCTACACAGGTGAGGCCCACGGCTAGGTGCTTAGAGCAGGGGACCTCTACAGCAAGTCAGAAGCACACAGACACGAATATATAACAATGTAACCTTAGTTTTTCATTATGGTGCAAAAAGCAGCTGTGGGCATTAACAGCTTGCCCTGCAGGCTTTACTGTATGGACAGGCCTTGTTGTAGGGACAGTGAAACCTACATCAAAAACACACAGCTGCTCCTAATGTAGGTTAAATCTATCTCGGGCCCACTGAAATACCCTTAAAATCTAGTTTGTCCTCGGACGTTTCTGTCCTGAAGATTCGTCGTATTAATTCAACTTTAGTGTTTTTAAAATACGCCAGAATAAATTATTTAACTTAAGTAAAATCACTCCCAAATAAACAGTACTAAATAAAATGACAGCGCAATTAAAAAAAAAATATATATAGGATTTTTTTTTCTTCATTTTACGCAGAAGACCTTCACTTTTTTTAGTCCAGACGGTTCCTGAACGCCTCATCTGTAACAGCCGTAGGTCTACCTTCCATGTCTGAGATGAATACGTCTCTCCTGCAGGCTATGCTGATGGAGGTGAACCGTGACTGTACGTAACGCAGCCGTGGGCTAATTGATCTGCAGCGTTCAGTCCGTGCCGGTAACGCACCGTTTGAACTGTAGCGTGTGTGTTGCCCGGGAAATGATCGAAGTTTGACCTCGCCGTCAACCTGCACATCGACTTTTATAATTAAGACTAATTTAGGTCAAAATAAATGTGATGAATGGGTGTGAAAGGGGGTCAATGTAACTTGGGACTGTTGCGTAAAAAAAAAAAAATGTAGACAAAACCATTGTTTTTGCATGTCTTTGACTTTTGCTGGAGGACAGAAAAAACTGCAATCACATATAACTTTAAGCTACGGTTAAATGTAGGTTTCATCTAAAATGTTGCATTGAATCGCTGAATGTTATAACCCGACCTCCAGCCCCCCCCCACACCCCCCTGCGGCGTCCCCATTTTGTTGTCGCTTTCTGCGAATTAGTGCGCGGTTGAGAAAGTTTGTCATTGTGCGCCAAGTTTCCTGTGTTCCTGGTGAATAGGGAGGAATAAGGGTAATCTGCGCGTTAATTGTTCTCCGTTAATTGGAGGTGACGTTGGAATCCCTGGCCTCCTGTGCGGCGGTCAGCACAGTTCTCAGGGACAGCAGCGCCGTGCAGAGGGGCCTGCTGCAGGGAGGCCAGGGCTCCAAACACAACAGTGTGCAGTCAACGCTCCGGTTGAAAGGGCTCTTTGGTTTGTTATTCACTAACACAATTCACAGAGATTATGCAAATCCTAAAGTTCTCATGGACGCTTTAACAGGAAAATAACAATTGTAGAACTGTGATTTTTTTTTTCTGTGATTCTTCTTCTTTAATAGCAAGATATACTTTACGACAACAAAGCGTTGAAATAAAATAAGATATAAAATATAATGCAGCCACAACAGGTAAAAAAAAAATCCCACAAAAGAAAAATCCCACAGAGAAAGACATAAAATACAGTAAGATATCCCTGTGAGCTCATTTAGCGCCACAGACACAGTAAAGGTCCCAGTGGGAATATTATGTTTTTCTATTTGGGATAATAAAGTAGAATAGAATAGACGGATGCAGAATAGAATGTTTTCTAATTTAAAAAGAGGCTTATTGGCTTCTTTAAGCTCAAGTGGCATTTCTTTTTTGGAAATGTTAAATGTTCTAATTATGTGATACATTTATGACATTACAACATTCAAATCAGCCCATAAACGAAGGGAATGGGCTGATTTGAAAAATGTGAAAATTATAAAAAAGATCAATTCAATTAGGGAACAACTGAATAACTATTTTCAAAATTGCTCTTTTTCCTGCGTTGTTCTGCAGATCAGGAGACTCACTTTCATGAAAAATAGGATGAGGTTTTATGTGAGGTTTTGTTTCTGCTTTAGCGAACACATTCATGCTTGTTTTCACCAGGGAAAGGTGTTGGTCTACTGAGTATTCCACTCCGCTCTGTAAAGTTTGGTCTTGTTTGGATATAGAGACCCCTAGTGGGTAATATCTAGTGAAACACAATCCAGTGAAGGCAGGAACAGAAGAACACAGATGTCAATGATTGTCTTATTGATGGTGCGTATAAGTGTCAGAAGAGTCTCATATGACGAAAAATATAATTCACGCCATATTGCTCACCATAACATAATGCCATACATTAAAACATATATCCCATAGTTAGACAAATTTGTGTCTGCCTCATTAAAAACGGATTTGTAAAAATTCAATAATTCATTTTTTTAGAAAGTGTTTGCACTGCATCTTTATGATGAAATGTATGCGCAAGTCTTTTGATATTTTATCATCCACTGAGGAAAACAACTGGTCAGCAATTCCGTTACATGGAGACAAGAAAATCATTTAAATCTACTATATAATTAATAAAAATCCCTTGGTACATTTGCACTTAAGTAAGAGCCCAGATCTTCAAAGACCCATTCTAAAATAAATTCTAGGTTCTATAGAAACAGGAATCAATCTATGCGCATTAATTGTATTTGTTGTATATTTTGGTTGCTTAATATAAATGTTCAACACAAAATTTGTGTTTGTAAAACAATAGTGAAATAAAGTGTTAAGATTTATTTTTTCTTAAAGCAGAGGTTCATGTTTCTGCAGCACTGTTTATCCACAAATGCATTTAATTTAGTGGATCCATTTTATGCTTTTCACCGTCTTTAAGTATTTTACACACACAGTGCTAAGCTACTGACAAATGCGGTCCATTAGGCTTATAAATCTCTGTAAACACACAGAGATAATTTAGCCCGGTCCCAGTGTATGGTTTAAATACATTTTGCTATAAAAAAAAAATCTAATAACAGATTAAATAAAAAAAACAACCCACAATAATCACAAATTTCAGGGCATTTCATTTAATTTCAGTTTAGTCTATTCAGTAAGTTTCTTGACTGTCACTTTTTCACATATTCTAATTGTTATAAATATACCACATTTTTCATTATTGATCATGATGGCATCTGATAGATCTGTTCACATAGCAAGTCAATGGAAATGCATAATCAAGCCCATATGTCCCGCCTTAATCTACGCTAATATACGCTTAACTATGTCTTGTCTTTCACTGCAAAACCGGACCATGAAACAAGATATTTAATTTAATATTGAGCCTTAAAATGTTATCTTGATACTAGAGGAGGATGATTTTTTTTATTGCCAGTTAGTTGTCATTTCCTTGTCAATTGTTGAGCACAGTAAAAACGAATTCAGACGCAAAGTTTTTAGAAATGTTAACGAACATTTTTATGCAGTCGTGTTATTCGGAGTCTGATGGAACCCTGTGCTCTGCTCTCTGCCCTCTCAGGCTGCAACGAGAATGACACCGATCACATGGACCGGGACCAGCAGTCCTACGCTCCAACACAGAAGACCAAACGCATGCGGACCTCTTTCAAGCACCATCAGCTGCGGACAATGAAATCCTACTTTGCCATCAACCACAACCCAGATGCCAAGGACTTAAAGCAGCTGGCCCAGAAAACAGGCCTCACTAAGAGA
Organism: Anoplopoma fimbria; assembly: GCF_027596085.1. Classification (NCBI taxonomy): domain Eukaryota; kingdom Metazoa; phylum Chordata; class Actinopteri; order Perciformes; family Anoplopomatidae; genus Anoplopoma; species Anoplopoma fimbria. The sequence continues at coordinate 13,028,193 of NC_072456.1, read as the reverse complement.
GTTCTACAGGTAAGCAGAACGCCATTCTTCTTACTGATCTGATCAGCCCATATGTGTGTGCATCTCACTCCTCCTCCATGTCCCTGCCATTTCACACCAATATTATCATTAAAGTCATCTTTTTGATTTTGTTTGTTTGGTTGGCCCATTTAGTCATTAGATGTATATCCAGGGGTTTTTAGCAGAAATCTTGTAGATTCTTAAATGTTTTGTTTTTTTGGGAAAGAAAGGAGTAAAGTCGTTCATAAGCGTAGAAAAGTAAAATGTAAAACTGCAGCTGATATTATTAAAAATGAGAGTGCACATGTTCCTTTGATCTGTGGAACAGAAAAAGGGTGTAATTCAACTCTCACAGATACAAATTTAAAAGGACAGGATTATTGTTTATATTTTTGCTATCAAAATCCACATTCTTGTATTCAGTGTTCAGGAGCTAAGTGGTTCATTGTTATCTGCCCCTCAAGCTCAAAATAATGTCTGAAAATTGCCTTATAAAGATTTATATACATAAGGCGAGGGCAAGTTCATACAGAAATAGCTGTGATCACTTGATATGTAAACCACTGTACAAATGATATGATACTTTCTTTTTAAAATTTAATCTTAAACACAAAAAGTAAAAGCCACATTGGGATTGGTTTGCAGGTTTGGTTCCAAAACGCAAGAGCCAAATTCAGAAGGAACGTTTTGCGACAGGAGAATGGAGGTGTTGATAAGGCTGATGGCACCTCACTCCCTCCACCCTCATCTGACAGTGGGGCCCTGACCCCCCTCCAGCACGGCCACACTAACAGACCTGACAAACCCCTCTATCACTGTAGTGACCTCCGTCACCTCTAGTTTGGACAGCCATGATTCGGGGAGCCCTTCACAAACTACCTTGACAAACCTTTTCTAACAAGCTATCTCGAGCAGACTGATTTTTTTATCTGATTTTATTTTATTATAATTTTTTTATGTTCTTTTGATTTTTTTCCTCAATTTACATTTTATTTTTTTAAGTGACACCTTTAAATCTACCAGAGACAGCTCCTTGGAACAGAAAGTGCTGTACTGTGTACACAAACAAGAACAACAAGAGCAAGAACAGCAGCGACCACATTAAAACACAAGGAAATCATTTTAATGTGTAGCATTTGAAACCACATGGCAGCCGTGTCTGTAGTTGACTTAAAGTATGCAGGGATTGATTTTTTGGACGGGACATTTTTGAAGTTGAAGCTAAAGAAAATTTTCCTGGATCCCACAAATCATCGGAAAAAAAATAATTAAACATGAAGCTTGTCTGGAAAACTAGATTTTTACTTGATTTGACTTTATTTGTACATTTGTATTGAATTATGATAAAACAAGCCCTTCCTTATTTATGGTTAATTGACACATTTTCAAATAATATGAATATTTTGCCCTCGGAAACCTGTATATGTATGCACTGTGTTCGCACTATCCAATTTAAAGATTTTATTTCTGTTTGGGAATAATTTGGGAAACAAACTTGTCGAATGTTCTGTAGATGGGTAACTCCAGAAAACAGGCTTTAATTATCTCCGAATGTTTCGGTCTGTAAGACTGAGTTGGATGGAATCAGACATTGAGATATCTCACAGAGCTACATGTGTAACGTCTAAATTGCATTATAAGCGCCTAACCATCGCAGCTTAAAAGGCAGGTAGATGCTGAAACCACAAACACTTTTTGTCTTGATTCACAAGTCTACTGTGATAGAAAGAAAGAAGCCAATCCCTCAATCTGTACAGTGGTAACTGTTCAACATGTAATGCAGTGACATTGATAGAAATGGTTTGATAATTACAAATCAGCGGGAGAAATTTGGATTGGAGAACAGTTTATGCACGCTGTTGCAATCGATTGTTTTCATGACAGCACTTTTTCAGATTTGTTGGCCTCATAGATTAACCGTAGTAAAATGGATAAACACTAGTAAACATATCCATAGATCCACAGCTAAACTCAATTGCACAGTGACAATATACTGCCCAGTGAAAAGTGCATTATTGTTTTTATCATGTTGCTCAGGGTAACGATGTGATTTTAAAAAGGGAAAAGGAGAAATTAAGTGGTTGCGACGTTGCGGACTAGATTTGTAGAGCTGACATGAACATTCAAATGACCTCAGATAGGTGGAGTCGCATTGGCAGCCAGTGGGAAATCATTGTCCATGTGTACTCCTTTTTGGCCATATTTATACTTTCTTTAATGACACTTGCCACTGAACAGACCAAAAACATGTTTCTTCTGGCTGAAAGATAGAGTAAAAAGAAAGACAGAGCAAATCTTCAATGGAGTTAATACATTTCATTGTGAGCGTCACAATTTGTTCTATTGTAGAACAAAGTGGTACTCTAGATCTACTTATTGAAGTAGATGCCTAACTCAGTTCTACTATGTGCCTTATGCTATAACTTGGGAGAAAGTTTGTGAAATTCAGGATATATGTGTTCTTTGTTAACTGATTCACATCCTTTTGACGCCTCACTAGTTTTGTACTGTTTTGCATCTTATTTCCGAAGATCTTTTTATGGTGTATCCTGTTAAAAAGGGGGCAGCGATGTCATAGAAAGCATTTGTGCACTCTTTCAGATATAGTTGGGTAATCCAAGAACCTTATATATTGATCTTCGTGTTAATAGTTGAGTACAGTAAGTGTTCTATCAAGATTGTCCATGTTTCCCTGTTTCTTGATAAAGATGGTGTATAGAAACTATTTCCCCTTAAATATTTATGGACCAAACGGTTGTTATATATCTTATTAAATTTGTGTGAATAAAAATACTTTGCTTTAAATGGGTTTTATTTTTCATTACACTTGCCATTTTTGTGTTCTATCTTGAATACGATTTTTGTTTATCACATCAACAAACAAGAAAGCATTCAGTTCTTAATGACCAGTTAAACGTCCTCATTTTTGCCTCCATTTTTAATTTCTATTTCCTATTTTATGATGTTTATGGTTTTTTTTAACGTAATGCCCCATGGATTTGCATCTAAACCCTGCAGTCAGAAATATGAAATTGCTTTTTAATGCATGAACATGGCTTTAAATTTGAAATCAAAGGAATGCTACAAAGCATATATTGATATATATATATCTATATATCTATATACATATATAGTATATATTTATGCATAACATATTGGTAAACCTAAAATGAAGTAAGAGTAAATGCAGACCCCGTAAAGCCAGGTTGCTCTGTAGTTAATATATTCTTACTCTATCATTTCTTTCAGGGAGAACAAATCTTGGGGCATTACAGCCATACATCCCGACGTTTGAAAATTCCCTAAAGTATTAACAGAAGGGGAAAACTTTGATGGGAATTCCTCACCATTGAAGACAAAGACAATATTAGGATAAGATGATAGCATACTGAGAACAAATAAACAACCAACATAAAACCTGTTTTAGTTGCAACTGTAGATGATTTTTTAAACAAAAGTTTGTCCTGAATGTTTGAATCCATCAACGGAGGAGACTTCACAATGTATGATATTCATGATATCGATGTGATAAAAAAAAAAAAAAAAAAAAAAGAATCTTTCTGTATTGGAATGGTAAATGCACAAAACTGATGATAAACTGTATTGTAACATAGTAAAAAAAAAAACTGACAGAAAGGCACAGGATGTGATTAAAAGACAGCAGGCATCCAATATGACAACGTGTGAAACAGAGACGGTATGGATGTTATTGGTATGAACACACACACACACACACACACACACACACACACACACACACACACACACACACACACACACACACACACTACACACAACCTTTCTCCCACTGCCTTGCTCCTATATAAGCACAATATATACACATATATTCCCACAATGTCTGTTCTCAAACACACACACACACACACACACACACACACACATGCACACACGCTGCTGCCCCCATACACCCCGCCCAAGAATCAGCTTGCTAAATAGAAGTTTTCTTTTGTCACAAGTGTCATTTCATAAACACATGGCCTCCTTGAAACTCGGCAGCAGGATGCCCATCAAATATGATGAGTGTATGAAGAGGACTGCAGAGCTGGAGCTTTGCCATCTGGCTGTACCGAGGGAAGGAAGTGAAAAAACAAAGCAGATAAAGAAGAGATTTCTCATTTTGCATGCGCCTCATCATCTTGTTAACATTTTCCTTGAGATGTATATTCTTTCCTTTGATTCATTGTATGATTCATTGTCAGCTGCAAAATAAAGCATATGAAAACGATGTCCCTGATGCCCATATAGTACCTCACAGTGAAAAAATGCTCCTATATATTATGATACAATTGGTCTTCTTTTTTTTCCCTATTCATATAATATAAAACAATCACTTCAGTTCTTTTCCACTCAAACAAAAAAAGATTTAAAAGCAGAGTCACACATTTGCACACATAAACGTTTTTTGTAATAAAGACTAAAAACAATTAAGCAACATTCTAATGAGCCAGTTTGATCAATAAATGTAAAAGATGGGACAATGTAATATAGAAACTGAAATTGGCTAAATAATGATTGCTTCAGTTATTTGTTTGGCAGTCTAATCAGTATGAATGCTGGGTATTTAATGTAAAAAAAGGTGTGCAGTGGAAAAAGAGAAAGAAAGAAAGAAAGAAAGAAAGGAGGGAGAAAGAGCGGAGCCACATGGGGACCAGTAAACAGGCTGGTGTTGAATTCCAACAATGTGGGAAACAGCAAACACTTCAGTCAGTCCAAGAGGAAACCTCAGTCACTGGGGTGCCTGCACGCTGTGGCAGCAGGACTGTGTTTCCCAGGTCTGATGGGAGGACGGTGGGCGGGTTGACACCACAGAGCTACAGGAAGCAGGGGCTGGAGCACAAACACAAACACACACACACACACACACACACACACACACACACACACACACACACACACACACACACACACACACACACACACACAGCACTGCTCAGTTTTGGAGCTGTGAGATAAAAAATTCTGGACAGCGTCATGGCCCCGTGTTGACAAGAATTTCAGGGGTTTGCTGCGGGGCTGTTGGTGACTGGAATGCATCTTATTGGTAACATTTGTGTGTGTGTGTGTGTTTGTGTTTGTGTGTGTGTGTGTGTGTGTGTGTTTGTGTATAAGCAATGCCTGCTCCGACCATTATCCTCCCAATAGCATTGATTAACCCTATTCAAGTTATCTTTTTATATTCTTAAAAATATTGGAAAGAATAAGTTGAATGAAAAAAAAACCCCATGATGTTCCTTTGTGACTATATTGCATTAAAACATTGGCACGCTACATGTATCTTTGGTTTATTAATTTACAGTAAAACCACAAAATCCAGCTGATATAGTGAGACAAATCTCATTTCAACCTGTTACCGTTAATGTGTATTGATCTCAATGTAAAAAAGATAAATACCGTTTTGTCTGTCTGTGCAGAGACCTCATCAGGTAAGAAAGGAGGGCTGCTGCCAACTGACTTCCTCCCCCGCCTCTCCTATCTCCTCCCCCTTTTAAATGACAGCCTTTGTGTACTATGACTGGAAGAAAAACAATGCTGACAGTGCTGTATGTTTTCTATCAAACAAGCAGTTTGTTCATAAAGTTTGTGTGACTTATATAAGCGACAATAAAAAAAAAAAAGAGAAAAATATCTAAAATGCTCCATTCAAGCTCAAGCACCAATGTAAAACCTGAGCAGAAACTAAACATATACATCCTTGCATTTCAGCAGGTATTTTTTCTTTCATTCACAGACAGATGGTTTGAAAAACACTTTTTAGTAATTTGAACATATGAACAAGGACAAAGTAAATACAACTTACAAAGGGGTTCAAACGGTGCTCAACATGACCCAGACACATCACAGTTTATCGGGGGTCAGGTTTTAAAAAGCTGCTCAAATTTATGACATTTGAAACAGAGGCCTGTCTGTTTGGTCTGCTCTTAATGGAAAAAAACGTGTTACATAAAAAGGTCAAATAAGAAAACAAGCACTTTGCTAAAAAATGTCAGGGCAAATCTCAAGACCAGATCCTGTCCCCAACATTTTGTAGATATTAAAGCTAATCTCAACATGGAAGAGTTGTGTAATTCACACCACCTTTTGCAGCTATATATATGGAGAAGGAGTTCCCTATTGAATGATCACTCAACTCAAGGTAAGTGTGTCTGCACACACACACATACACACATACACATATACATGGTCACATCACCACACATTATACACACACAGTGACAGCGACAGGGGTCATGACAAAGTACGGGATGATCACTGAGGCATAGGCCACACCTGCAGTTTACATGTTGCTCTGATAGTGTTGTTTCTATCGTCACTGCCTGTGTGTGTGTGTGAGTGTGTTTGTGTGTGTGTGTGTGTGTGTGTGTGTGTGTGTGTGTGTGTGTGTGTGTGTGTGTGTGATATTCTGCCAGTTCCACCTCAGTTCCCAGCTCTCATTGCTAGGCGCCTATTTAACCTCACCTCACACACCAACCGCTCTGCTAACACAAACACACACCGGCACTGGGACACACACAAACACCAATGCACATGGGCAGATGTCAGAGGGGTGACGATGTGAATGAGACACAGCTAAACTGCGAAACTGTGTGTGTGTGTGTGTGTGTGTGTGTGTGTGTGTGTGTGTGTGTGTGTGTGTGTGTGTGTGTGTGTGTGTGTGTGTGAGACTGAGGCCTGCCCCGCTGGTTGAAGCAGAGCAGGTGGAGAAATCCTCAGTGCTGGGCGTTTGCCAAGAGAAGGAACACACTAACATATGCACACAACACACATACCAAAACACAACACAGACATGCAAAAAACAGCAATTGAAAAACAGATTTTAGGCAGAAGTAATATGCCAGTTTTGTCCTTCACACTATCAGACTATCTCTCCTGTGCCTCATTTGCGCGGTGCTCTCCACACGCCATAAATCCTGTCTTTCTTTGTTGTGCTGTTATTCTATATTTACAGGTATTTGTTATGTGACGGCTCACATCTAGACAACCTTGAAAATGCTGTGATCAAGGCTGATAACTACCGGTTGCAATTGCACTTTGAAGACAAAACAACATTAATTAGCGTTTAAAATGGAAATGCAGTCGTCACATGCAGGCTGCCTGCAAGTTCGCCTGAGTATACGAAGTGAGAGACAGCATTTCATACATATTTCCATCTGTGGTCCCTTTTCTCTTTCCCTCTGATAGCTGCGCTCTGTGAGGTACATAAACAGGAAGCTCATCTACGTTGCTACGGCACGCTTCAGTGTGTGACAGGTCATCTTTGTACTGGTGGAGTGTAACCTCTCAGTTCTTGCTAAACCTTCAGGATGCACACAGCTTCTCTCCCCTCCATCTGCTGGTCTCTATGAAGTCTGCACCGGATCACAGGAGCTTTGACTGCAGCTTCTGTCTCTACCACATTGCAGTCATACCTAACCCCTGAGCCAGATCAACAACACAGGGGGGAAATAAAAAAGACATGTGTGAAAACATCAACATTTCTTTTCTTTTTAAATGTTTAAAATGTGTTTCAAGCTAAATTTCTGCATATTAAGCAATGAAAAAACTCAGGTAGAATTGCACTGAAATGTATATGCTGAAGAAAACAGAACTGGTGCATATTTGTTGAAAGAAAACGACTTAGTCTTATTCACAATATAGCTACTTAATGGTTTTAATCATTGGAATACTCTGTTTTTCAAATGATCGGATATAAATCTTTGTTTTTCTGCATTATCAAAGATTGATTTTGGCCATAGGTCCCTCTAGATGCTCTCTAATGGCTTTCATATTCATAAGCAAAACACATTAGTACCAAATTCTCAGAAACTAAACTCAATTGTCATCAGATTACATTTATAGGCAGTTTTGTTCCCAAAAAAATGCCCAAGATATGAGCAAGAATTTATTCTAACAGATCAGAGTTAAATGTCACGTTTACAGTAAAATGTCTATAAAGCGTTTCTATGAAACCAGCGATTCAACCTTCTTCATTTCCCCTGGAGGGAGAACCTTCTCCATTCCGGTTACCTGCAAGCGATATCAGAAAGTTTAAAGCGGAAAAGAGTGAAATTGATGACAATATTCTCTTCATGCTAAAAAAAAAATATCCCTGAACCAAAGGGAAATCCTCTCTGTAAAATAAACAATATCAGCAAAAAGAACACAAAAAGTTTTATATTGGTTTAAAGCACCAGATCAGTGCAGAGAGCCACTTTTAGAACAATGGAAATTCAACACGATTATTAAACAGTTTTTCTACCAAACAGACGTGGAGGCATGCGTGTTGAACTAGAGGATCTCTGGGTGCAGCTCCCCTCGCAGACTGATGCATTACTTTTCATCCATCCATCTAATTATTCCCTCAGAAACCTGAAATTTGAAGATACAAAAGACCGTCCCTATCTGTCACTGAGCGCCATTGATCTTATTGAAAGAAAATGTGGGTGTAGAGGAAACCCAATATAACTCATGCCATTAAATTCCACACAGCATTATTCACATACAGAATTGACAGATTTCTGTGAGACGTTTCTTTTAATCTTCAACTGTTGTTGAAGAAAAAGGGGGAAAAATCCTACACTCCAGGCATCTCTCCCTTTTCCATATTTGCAGTGAGGTTAACAAAAAAGGCTATTGAAGCGTAGCAGAAAAAAACACAACCCCACCTAACTTGTTGATTATTAACAATGGGGATGGGAAGAAGACAGATGTGTTTCCTGTGTATCAGCGGTGTTTGAATTGTCAGTCGGAAATCAGCGATGAAACTTTTATCAAAGCAAAGTAAGCTGATCAATTCCAGATGCTCTCGCTGTCCATGCGAGTCAATCTGCACTACCATTTTTGTCAATAATTTCTCATGATATTCCCAAGCGCACCCCTGCGTTTGTGTCATGGGATGTGTGGGTATGCATGTGTATAATGATAGCAAGCAAGACTGTCAAAGTGTGTGCTTATAACAGTGTGTTTTCAGGAGAATCTAGTTAGCATTGGCTTCCTCTGTCTCTCTCTTGCATGCATACACAATCAGTCACATACTTACACAAACTCAACAATTCATAGTGTTCAAACGAAGTCAGAGTAACCAGTCTCTTAGTTTCTTTCGACTTAAGAATTTGTCAACCTAAGTGGTTGAAAGTTATAAAGAAAGGCCTACAGTATATGTAATTGGAGATATGGTACTAATTTACATTACATGCCCCTCTACTCAACTATATTCAAGAGGGAAATGTTGTACTTTTTACTCCACTACATTTATCTGACAGCTGTAGTTACTAGTTAGTTTGAAGATCAAGATTTTACAAACAAAACATGTGGTCAGTTTATAATATATAATGCTGTTTAATAAATTAAACTACCTTATATAACATAAAGTAGTTTGAATTTGTTTGGATGTTATTTCAGTGACATTGGAGCAAACTCCATTTACTGATGAAGATGGTGAGATCCAAGTCAAAGCTCAGGAAAAAGATAGAAAGTTGACCTTGATTTTCTATTTATTTTTGCCAAATTGCAAGCTTAAGAATTGACTTTTACTATTAAGTATAGAAAGTAGTTAAAATTGGCTTAATCTACAGTACCAGTCAAAAGTTTGGACACACCTTCTCATTCAATGCTTTTTCTTTATTTTTATTTTTTTCTACATTGTAGATTAATATTGAAGACATCCAAACTATGAAGGAACACATATGGAATTATGTGGTAAACAAACAAATGCTCAACAAACCAGAATATGTTTTATATCTTAGACTCTTCAAAGTAGTTGAATGAGAAGGTGTGTCCAAACGTTTGACTGGTACTGTATGTCAAAATTAAATTGATGCATGCACATTAATTATTACCCTACTGGCAACTGCCCCACGCGAATTTGCCACACTAATAACCTCAGATTGGTCCTGCATTAATGACTTTATCCTGTGGCCCTGTGCTGTAAACTAAAGGGCCTCTGTGTTAAAGTATGAGATTCAGCTGAAAGCTCTTGCATAGACCTAGCAGGCTAAAGTTGAGAATGAACTTTCTCCCTCACTATCACATCCTATCACGGAAACTTTCCACACACGCGTTTAATGAGAAAACAAGGAGCGGCGGTGCAGGGCTGCTTTGAGTTTCTCCTGCTGGATCTCGCGGTATTTGACGGCCTCCCTCCACTCTTTGACATTGGCCCCTCCCCCCTGCGCTCCGGGAATGCTGGGTTGTTTACATTACTGGCACACACGGGTCAGGAGTGTGGTGTTGAGAGGGGCCTAGTGCAGACACTGTCCCAAAAACACGTAAGTTAACGCTACACACCCCGACCGGCTCTACAGCGCAGTCTCTCCCTCCCTCTCTCCCCCCTCTCTCTCTCTCTCTCCAATAGAAGAAACTTTTTTTCAGCAGTCAGGAAACGGTGCCACGCAGAAGACAGTTCACCCTCCCCCCCCTCCTCCTCCTCCTTAAATCCACTTTTAGGAGCGACCTTGGAGAGAAAAAGGGAGAGTCAAAAACAAAGACAACCGCCATAACCATCAGGAGAAACTTGCACCGTGAAGGAGGACTAGCTTAGCGACAGAGTCCCACTTCCTGGTAAGAGCCGAGACCCCGTTAGCTGAGCGTGAACTCGTGAATCTGTACTAACCCCGGACCACTTTATCTTTGTTTAACTCGGGACTGTCCGTCTCTCACAGCTCACGCAGTTGACACTGTTTCTAGTGCCATCGCAGTCTTGACAGTCACTTTGTAAAAGTTTCTACGAAGTTTGCTAGCTAGCTTAGCTCGTTAGCCGACTTAGCATGCCGCGCTGCTAACTTTCAAGACAACGACATGGTGACGTCATTATGACAGGTGTTACAGGTACCTTCTCTTCACTTAAGCTTTGGAGCCGTGTATTTAAGTCTCTGGTGGAAACATGTGAAGTAGCCACCTACTGATGCCATGCTAAAGTGTTGTTACAGCACACGTACACTTCCTTATAAGGCTTTTCTTATGTAATTATAGGTTTTTATAATTAAAGGTGAGACCACATGTCTGTGACTGTGCAGAAGGTGTCTGTATTGACTCTGTGTTGTTTCACTCCTGCTGGGTTATGTGTGTTTTGTAAATGATGTGTTGTTTATGATTCTCTTCTATTGAAGTGAGGTACTCTAAAGTAATAAATATCCATGCGGTGCCACAAGTTTACTTTACAACAGATAACTGATGAGTCTGAATTTATTGAAACAAAAGATAAACAGAGTAACACACCACCATGCAAATGAGTTCAGCAGATGACACCGGGCTGTGCCAGTATACACATACAGGCCCATAAGTTAGTTGACCTCAATTGCTGCTCATCTACTTGATCATTCAGAGAAAGTGACAGTTTTAGTCAACAAGCTTATTCAGTGGACAACCTTTTTCACATTGTAACGTGAACCATACATCTGCATCCTACGAACGTAACTTATAAACAAACGCATTTTCCCAAGCAGTTTTTTTTTTTTGTACAGTTCTAGTCAAAGTTTTTGATTTATGAACCTTTATTTACTATATCAATTGGAAGATTTGGCGGCCACTTATAGCCATAAACTTTTTAATTGGTTGTCGGTTAAACCGCTGCATGCCAGTATCACGTGATGATGAAAGGGAAGTAAGTGACTCTGACCTTGATTTGGTTGCTTGTTGGTTGACTAGTTGTAATGTGCTTTACTAACACATAGAGTGACTTTCTACTTCCTTTTTAAAATATGCAGGTTGGTGGTATTCAAGTGAACAAGTTTGGGGCGACAACTTTAATCTTCAAGCAGACCTGCTGGAAGTTTAGAGGCTGGTAGATTGATGAGGGATTAGGGGCGAGGCCTATGTTTGATCCATTGGCCTTATACTGATCAATTATATGATCGCATCCTGGATGGATTTATTAGTAGTTGAGCTTTTGAATCATGCTACAATCACTTATGTTTGCTTAAAATCCTGCGGTTGGTTTGTTTCCTCTCGCATCACAAACAAATCTCACCACAGTCCTCTTGGAAGCAGACCAAGACACACACATTTTCAAGCGGTTCGGTTGTTTGATCCGCACCAGGATTCCATTGCGTGCTTTCACACCAGCTCCAACAAACTGTAACAACTTGGCAAATGGGCCGTAGTACGTTTTAAGCGAACATAACGGGTAAGGTGTGAAAGCACACCCATTTTCAGCAAATGTTTAAGGGTATTGTATTCTTCTTACCCATCGCTGCCTGGAAAAAAACTGAAGTGCTGGAAAGACTGTGTTTCTTTGGAAGACAACTACTGGTTGTTGTAAAGATATGGTTTATTTGAATGAAAAATAAATCAAAAAGTATTTTTTTTTTGTGAAGAAAATCGTTGAGAATTTTGAAGTCGGAATGGTTATTGCAAAACCTTTGGACCTGAGTGGCTCATCTATACAAGTACTATTCATTTTATAAATAAGATTTTAAAATTAATAATGATAATAATAAGAAGGAAATACAAGCCAGTGGCACAACAAACAACAAGTGAAATAAACCTCACCTTTCCTAGGCCTGACCGTTTTGGGGGTCACACATGTTGAGAACAGTATGTCATGCCTTGTTGTTGTCACTGCCTATCACAGCCAAATATTTCAGGCGTTCATACTATCACATTTGGCTACGCTGTAGAGAGATGATTCAGACAAGAGTTAGTGGGAACTGACATACCTTGTTGACCCAATTATTACTCACTTCTCTGTTTTCACATTCGATCATCGTCAAAGACAACAGGCTTTAGTCTGCCAGCGTCGTCAGGTGATGGAGAGATGAACACCGGCTGGCTCTGTGAAGTTGACTATCAAGGAATGTGTCATGAACCGGATGATCAGCAAATGGCTGCCAAATGTTTGCATCAGACTCGGTGATGAGGGACCTCTGCCAGTATATCCCGCTTTGAATTTCAGCTGATTACTATTAATTATTTTTCCTTGTTCTATTGTTTAGATTTAATAGCGGTGATAAGAATAGAAAATGAGGACCGCAGCGATGATCAGTAATGCTTAGACTGATTGAATCTGAAAGAGGACATTGAAGGGGAACTTTTTCATCAAAAATACTTTTTCCTTCACTTGCTATTTTACTGGATTATTGGAAGAGGCACTAATGATGTGCCATTTTTTTTTACATGAGAATGAAGTTGGCTTTCTAAGAAGGACTCGAGTTACTGTATATTTACTCGGGTTCACATGAATACATATTTTGGGTGCTTAGGCCATGCATATTGTATGTGCCATTTTTAAGAAGCTAGACTTTCGTTTCTTCTACTAGGACATTCAGATTGAGACCTTATTCATTGGTGTGGAGAAATCTGCTTCACCCAAAGCAGTGATTTAGCACAGTGGAATTTACTACATTGCTCCATCCAGTGAGAGTTTCCTGTTTTAGCCCCGGAGCTGGCCCCTCCGCTGGATTAAAGATCAGATGAGACATTTGTCATCTGACCACTTTAACAGTCATCTAGCCTTTGGGTTTCATAAAGAACAAAAAATGTTAGCTATGTTTTTCTTTTTTTTTTTTTTTTTTAGCAAAGCATATTTGATGGAAGATGCTTCCTAAGGCCATTTTTTGAGCTACATTAAACACTGTCTTTTGCATGATGTCAAAGACCTTGGCCAAGCGTTTGTACAGAAATGATGCTGGCAAAGGTAGCAGCTCACTGTTTAGGATATAGGCCCGTCTTGTGTACTTTCTTAGTGATTAGTTGTTGTATTATGAAATAATAAAAAAGCAAGAAAATACAAGCTTGATGCTTTCCCAGAAGAATTTAGATTTGAGTCTTTCCTAACCAGGCTCAGTTTGGTTAGCGTTTAGAGTAAGGTCTTTGGCAATGAGAGTGGGCTGTCTAAGCAGCTCCTTACACTCCCCTCAAACAGCCAGTCAATATTTTTCATATCCATCTCCCTTCTATCTCATGAAAGGTCACTGATGTTTCAAGCATTCACATCTCCTTGGAGGATGCCTCGCGGCTCCCTGTGTCACGTGAAAGTTCTCAATTTCTCTGTGGAATTGATGCCTTTTCTCAATGGGCTCCGTAGTGCTCAGGGGGAAACAGACAACAAAGATATGCAAACTCAAAAATTACTGACCTAGGACCCTGTTTAAAGTCTATGAAACGCTTGCAGTGCCCCTTGGTCAGCTTATGCCAAGACCGCACAAAATCAGTGCTTTTTTTAGACTACAAAGGGTGTTGGAAAAATAGGTTTTATTCATGATTTATTTATTTCTCTTTTTACAACTGTGGTCTGAATTATTCTCTAAATGTAATGATAAGATAAATCTATTAAATTAATATATTAATTAAAGCAATACCATAAAGGGCATTTTGCCATTATGCAGAAGAGCGTCTAAGCAAGAAAAAAGATTAAATAACTTAAATACTCTGCTTACAGGAGAGGTTTCAAATTGTAATAATTTTGATGTATTGACAGAAATAGCATGCCGTCAGCTTTTTGAATTATTTAGAGGTACTGACTTAACTGAAATAGCTGTGTAATGCGGCTGTTATAGTTATTTGTTACACTGATCTTTATCTCATTTTGCACCTTTTGGTAATTGAGTGGGCCTTTCTATTTGAGGGGGTCAGTATTTTACCAACCTTTATAGCCAGTGGCAGTCTACGTTAAGATCACTTTTAGTCAGGCTATTTGGGGAGCCGACTGCTCATGCATCATACTATAGATATCCAATACCTACTATATATGAACTGTCTCTCCGGGCTACTGCATGTTGAGGAATAAGCTGCTGTTTGGTGCCATCTAAACAAAGCCACAAAATAAATGTTGGCATATTGTGAACTGTGCTGGAAATATGGCTCTCGAGCAGCATCCTCCTCTTTTATTGGAGATCACTCCCCTATCGTCCCCTCTCTTTCTCTTCTGATTATCCACACGCAAAAAAACACAAATCCCTCAGGATACAAATTCACTTTCACAGAATAATTACAAGATGCTATATGCCACTGTAAACACCACATCAGTGACAGTGACAGGATGCATTTGTCACGAGATGAGACAAAAGCAGAATGAATTTGCTCTGATGAACAGAATGAGGGAGGAAGGTTTTTGTGTTGCTTGCCGACTGTGCTATGGGCGTTTGCTCCAACCTCGTCACAAATGAGTCTTAATGTTTCACACGGGATTTGCTGCAGAGAAGAGCAAATTTGTATGCATGTTGTCTCTTTTACCCTCCTTTTCTGTGTGATAAGCCAGGGACCTTTCACTGTCTCTTTATCTATTCTCTCACTTATCTTTGTTCTTTTCTGGTGATGTAGCATGTTGATCTAGGACTAGGGCCAGCTGATGCGTTACTTAATTGATCAGTATCTGTTTTGTAAAGACGAATTCTTTATCTTTTACCCATTGCGCCCGGGGTATACCAGCTGTTATCATCGCCTCTGTGCGCTCCGTTAAAAGACAGAAAAAAACCCAAACTGTAAGGCACAGTGTTGGAAGCTACTGAACTGCTAACAGTTTAAATTATTGATATTCACGTGGTCATTGTACGTCCACAGGAGACGAGAAACGAGCCATACGGAGTTTAAAAAAAAATGTTTTTTTTTGATGGGCCATTGGAGCATGAGAGCATCTTGTTTTGCTGCTGTTGATGATGTCCAAATCTTCCATATTTTCAGTAGTTCCACAAAACAGTTCCTCTCTCCATGGAGGATATAATACAAATGATGGGGCACTATACATCACACCATAGGAGACTTTTAAAGGAAAGATTGTGATAGTTAACATAATGCGTTTGACAGCTAATTGTTATTACATGTATCGTCATAAATGCACTGTGCAGCTGTATTATGTAGGAAAATCTATCGGATTGGTCTTGGTATAGATGAATACCGCTTAATTCTTCGGATCACAGACAAAAAAAAAAGCAAAATTCATATTCTTTTCATTTTCACTTTCTTTCACACTGCCACGTTTGGGTGCGGCGACATCTTTGTCCCCCTCCTCTCCCCTCCTCGGCCTGTGTTTGTACCCTGACTCACAGCTGTCTTCCGTGGTCTCCCTGGTCTCTGGGTTTGGCCTGGGGCTTTGAGGTTGTGGTCAAGGCCTGGGGGCATGAGGAGGAGTCATAATGAGTAGCTCCTCTCAACTCCCGCTGCCTAACCTGCCCTTGAGCCCTTTTGTCTCGCCCCTCCTTCCACTACCATGCCATCCATCCCATTTCCTCTTCCCGTATTTCTGCCTCCCGTCATAGACACCTCACCTTGTTTACCAGCTCCCCATTTTTCCTTATACAGTTTCTTTACTACTTCTTCCCAACCCTCAACCTCTGCGACTCTCAATCTGTCCCCCATTCTTGCCTCTGCTCTGCTCTCCTCCCTGGGGGTCATCTCTACCCGGGGCCTCCCCTCAGCCTCCTCCTCCCTGCCCAGCCTGGCCCACAGTCAATGGGAGGCAGGCAGCCTGACTCCCTCAGAGCAGCAGGAAGCTGCAGCAGCAGGGGTTAGGCCTGTATGGCGCTGCCGGCTGGCTCCGTCAGAAGTCCTGCCAAGCCAAGGATGAGAGACCTTTGCCAGTGCGGTATTGGGGCACAGAATAAAAATATTTTACAGATGTCTGAAGTCAGGCATCAGGAGTCTGCAGCGGCTTACTCAGGCCTGGAGCAGAGGTGTCTTTTAAGTGCAAACGATGTGCATGCTAATGTATTTTTGTGTTGGATTTATGATAAAGAAAATTAACTGTAAGTATGCACGGAGGAGAGAAGGCTTTAAAAAGTGGTCGTTGTCGGTAGTCTGGGCATTTCAGGAAGTGGGTGTGTGGCAGGAGGAGGGAAGTAGGCGGGTCTCGTTCTGGATTGGCTGGAGGAAACGTGATTGATTTTGTGGGGCTGTGTTTAAAGAGGGGGACCATACAATGCCACCATACTGTGAAGGCCTGGCTTGGTTCCCAGCCAGTTCTGGCTTGACAGTTTAACAGTGAATATTTAACATCGCGCCTCTCTGCAGGGTTTGGCTGTAAACAGCAGTCCGCGAGCAGCGTAGCAGCAAAAGCCTGCGTGACGCTGGGCCTTGGTTGTGAAGCCCACCTCAAAAACAACGCACGAGCAGGAAGCACATCTTGAAGTTGTGATTTTAGAAAAAGGCAGATGGCATGGGCTGGTGGTGTCACACTGTAAAAAAAAAAAGAAAAAAAAAAAACCCCCACCAGGATCGCCTGATGAAAGCAGCTCCCGCTTGCTTTGAACAGCAAGTCTGTCATGGTTGGTGTCTGCCGCGTGGCTCCGGGTCAAACTGTGATACGCAACTCCTGGAATTTGCGCTTTTTAAGTTTTTCATGTTCAAATCGTCTGAGGGGAGAAAAACAGAGGGAGGGAGGGAGGTGGGGGGACAGGAAGTTTCATTAATATTAATATTCTGATATGCGAAGGAGGCAGGGAAGACCTATCTGGTTTATCTGCTTTCGCCCCCTGTAGTGGAGCTTTTCTCTCCATCTCTCTTCTTCTCTTGCTCTCTCTCTCTGCTTGAGAGACTTCATTCTTTCTCTGCAGTTTCAGTTTAAGTGACATATTTCTCAAGTGATAGACATACATCAACACTCTAGACTTCTATATAATGGTTTGGGTTAAATATTTAGTAAATGACATGTAAGGTTTTGGTTCTGGAGTATCCCCAAACTCTGTCTTTATACTTCAAGCACTATAACACAAAACAGGCTCTTAATTAATTGTATGAATGACCTGCTAAATCTCAATTGGATTTGGTCAGTGTAACCAAGGTCTCTCCTGAAATCAACATTGGTGACACTGGGGAAAAAAAGAAAGAACTGTATTTGCTATTATGAGCTTGATTAAAGTGGCTGTTTACAGGGTTGTGTGACATTTTCTGAACTCTGTTCCCATCCCTGAATATTTGTGAATTATTATTTGGATACAGCGTAACATGTGGTTGTGAACACATGTTTATTTTGGGTGTTTGCTTATTTCTGGGGCCTAGTTGTCGGCCAGGGATTCTCATTATTTGCTCCATGTCTCTGAATTAATATTGTGTCCAGCAGATATAAACTTCCCAAATGGAACGTGTGTTCAAAATAAACAAAAACTGTGTTTGAAGACGAGTTTGATACATTTGGGTTCAGCTTCGGCCCTGTTAAGCTCCCCTTTGCCATGATATCTAGAAATGAGGCCGATTTGTGGAGTTTTTACAGATGTTGGATGAATGCAGGGCAGAGTCCAGTCTCCGTGTGAGGGATGGTGAAACAGCTCTGACATCTCTCCTGAACTGAAAAAGGGAAATCCCTGCAGGCACAGAGTAGAGAGGAGGGATAGGAGAGGAGGGCGAGAATGGAGAGAGGTGCGACCCCTTAGGGGGTAACGTTATTCTCCCATCTTCAGTTCCTTACACATACCCTCGCACACATACTGGGATGCTCTGTCGGTGTGCCGGGTGATGCACTCATGCAAAGAAGGATGAGTGCCTGAGGAATAAAAAATAAAAACTTCTTATGTGTGCATTTATGTGTCTGCCTATGCATATGTTGTGCTCATATCATCATTTTCTATGATGATGTATCATAATGTACATTTTTGAGGTGTTTGGACTTCTCGGAGGAATTTCAAATGAGTGAAGCAGTAGAATAAGCCTCATTTCTCACTTCATGCTATACACAGAAAACAGACTAAATATATTTTTCTCTTCCCAGAATATAAATAGGTAAAAGAGAAGTGATAAGTAAAGAAATAGAAGCCAGCAGATTTTTTTATTTTTCAAGTACCCATTCCAAAAATGTCAACTGTCTTTTTATATAGTCATACGTTATTCTTGATTTATTTTTAGTCCCAAGTTTTTTTCCTCAAAGGTACACCTCCTCTTCCAGACAGGACCATATGTCTAGAAAGGAACAATGTGCGCCAGCCTGCCCCTGTTATTAATCACCACACAGCTTCTTTTTTATTTAGTTTTAAATCCCAAATTTAACACGTTGGAGACAAACCCTCCTTCAGCTGTTACTTTGGCTTCGCTTGGTAGATTTATAGATGTGGTCAAGCTGAATCATCTATGATGGGACGTGATCCTAAGCCAGTATAAATTGTGCTACTGGAATCAACTGCAGTAATTGCGTTATTTTCGGTTTCATAGTAACGAGTCATTCTCTTTGGCAGTATGACAACAACATGGGTGTATACACAAAGTCTTGTGCAGCAACAGGACTGTATGTGACCTATGATTGCAGTGCTCTGTACTCACGATCTGTGTGTGTGTGTGTGTGTGTGTGTGTGCTTTTCGCTTTTTTGAGAACATTATTTAAAAAAAAAAAAATATCAACACAACATGTGTGTGTGTGTGTGTGTGTGTGTGTGTGTGTGTGTGTGTGTGTGTGTGTGTGTGTGTGTGTGTGTGTGTGTGTGTGTGTGTGTGTGTGTGTGTGTGTGTGTGTGTGTGTGTGTGTGTGTGTGCACTAGGCAGCCAGCGAGGCCCACCACAGAAGCCACAGCAGGCTGAACCCAAGCCAGAGCCAAGCCTGATTTTTGTGGAGCCACATTCCCATGGGACCACTATTAGTATGTGTTCAGTATATGCATCCAGTTTTATGTTCATTACTCTGTGTGCCTGATTGTGTGTGTGTGTGTGTGAGGCTATGTGTATTTACATTAATGTGTGGACTCACACTTTGTGTTTTGGTATCTCCCTCTCTCCTCATTGGTTGAGCTAAGGGTTTTTTGGGGTGGGTTCAGGGTCTTGGATGTTTCCATTAGTTACCGTGGAGATGCTAAAGGGTTGTGGCCCTCCTTCCCCCGTCCCCCAACAGAGTAAGCGGTTTGGGCCCAGAAAAGCCCCAACACGAGCCCTGAGCCCTCACGTTAGCACTCAGCTATGTAACGAGACATGCCTGGGAACTGCTCCTCTCACATTACTAATGACTTGGACATCTTGCTCTTGTCATTTCCTCTTAGACAAACTACGATGCTGACGCAGGGTAACTGCTTCAAACTGTCCAGGGAGAAAGGGGGAAAACCTGCTTGAAGGGAGAATGAGAGACTGCTGGTTTTGTGAAGGGAAAATAGACTACATTCACCAGATGTTTATCTTTTTTAATGGTTGTTTCATAGATAGGAAACTCAAATGACAGGCCTCATCATCTCCAAACAACACATAGATGGATCAGCACATGCTGCTTTATCATTGCTGTGCTGGAACCCAGTCACAGCCAGAACTAATGCTGGTTTGGAATACAAAAAATGCATCGAAAGGTTGTTGCGGGTTGTAGCTTTTATAAATCTATGTACACCTATTGTGCTTTAACGTTTTCGTGTAAACAAATGCAGCATTGAGTCCTCTTTGTAACAGTCGTGTACCACATCACATGCTGAATTCTGTATCTGTTGGTTGTTTGTTTTTATGTGAATTTTTAGTTCACATGGGCCATGTCAAGCTGCCTCCTTCTTTGCAGCTTCCTCTCCTCCTTTTATAGATATTAATAGCGGACATAGAAGGGTAATGTCATTTCAGAATCTGAACACTGTGAAGATGATGAAGCTCTTATCTGTTGGCTCCTGTTAGTATGACCACGAGGTTAAGCTCCAGAAATCAGCTGGGCTAATGAAGACCAGACTCTTGGTGGGAGTGCTGTGTAAACCAATCCTTTATTTAGAACAAAAAGTGACTGTAGCGTTCCCTTAATTTATTTTTCATGAAATTACCTCGTATGTCCTTATTTTATGTCTTTTAGTTTTTATTTGGTATTACTGTAAGCCCTCTGGCCTTGCAGACAAACAGAGCCACAGCCCTGCGGTACAGAATGTCACATCCGATATCCTGGTGCCAGAGGTGATGAAGCTAATTTGGTGGTCAGTCAGTGACATGGCTAACAAACAAAGCCCTTATTGGTCCCGGAGCACTGGAAGCTCTGCTCTGCTGTGCAATGCTCTGTTTTGCATTGTGAAAGACTGAGTTGTTGCCACAGGTCACTAATGTAACCTAAAGCCCCGGGATCTGCGTCATGCAGATGTGCAAATCTGGGTGTGGATATGTGGTTCAAATGTTCAGATGAACTGAGAGGTTTGCTCTCAGAAATACCTTAAATAGCTGCTTTAATAACAAAGTCATCATAGATATGGCAATTCTTACTCCACTCTTGTTTAGCTTATGTGTGGTTTCTTGCAGTGTAAAGGTATTTCAATGAGGAAGAGTTGAGGGGCCCTCTATACGATGCTTTTATGTGATGTGATGTAAGGGTAACACTGACTAAACTGCTTTCTCCTGAAATAAAATAAATCAGATTAGAGCTGCAACCAGTCGATTTAATGTTTAATAATCAAACTAATTGCTTAAGTCACTTTTCAAGCAATATTGTCAAATTTGATGGCTTCATGTAAAAAAAGTAAATGGATAAATATTTTTGGGCGTTTATAAGAAATCGGACATGTGCAGCCCTAAAACCGACAGACATACTTGATTTTCTCTGTGTGGACACTCTCAAACATTTCCTCTATAATGGTGCACTTAACTTAACGTGTTACCGTTAAAGTTGTAATTCTGCTCTCAAACCATTGTAGGCTGGAGTTGGAACTATGCCCATGATTAGTCCCTCAAACCTCTTAAAAACGTCAGCCAGTCTGAATTCAGTGTTCTTGATTATCTCTCACATATTTAGCATTCGGTTTCTATTTTAACCAAGGTGTGATGGTGATGTGGCATTTTGAAGGGCTGTGAATGTAGTGTAGGGTGTGCGAGCACAGTCCAAACCCCCAGGGTCCCCTCTCCTGAACGCCTCGGGGGGTTCTCTGCTTCACACAGTCTGCTCCTTCGCACACTAAGCTGGTTTCTGAGGGATCACACAGCTGTCTTAAACGCTGCTCTGTTTTCTTGCATACTTTGCCCACACGATTTTGTCTTTCCTTACATAGTCAGCAATTTGTCAATATATCTTGTTTATTCGCAGTGATTGACAGAATGAATTTGTTTCACATAGGAGAAGGGGGGGGGGGTGGTGAGAAATAAAAAATAAATTTAAAAAAGATTGGGTTACTGTGGCTGGCGGTCTTCTTTTTGACTGGTACCATGGCTGTCTGTCACTCTTCTTTTATCATTGAAATTGGAGTTTATCTTTTACAAGCCTGAGTGGAATGTTTTTGTTTTTCAAGTGATTATTAGCATCCTCCTTGGCTGCCGTCTCCGGCTGATGAAATGAGCACATCAAACAGTGAGCCGCGCTAACGAAGCCATGCATGCATGCTGGCTGGCTGGCTGGCTGGCTGGCTGGCTGGCTCCTGCCTTTTGCTGTAAGGCACCTGCTGAAGTGACAGGCTGGCAACAAAGGGCCCCCTCGCCACAAGAGAGCCGTCAGTGCCACTGTGGAGTGGGCAGGACAATAGAGCAGAGAGGTGGCCTGGGCTTTTGGCCACGTGCAGGCTGGTGTTGACAACAGAGAGGAGCAACAGAGCGCCAAAGAGCAAGAAGGGGAGGAGCTGGGGAGGACGAGAGCGAGGGGGGAAGGAGACAGCAGGAGGAGAGTGGGTGACACCTGCATGTGCTTGAGATCTTCTCTCAATGGTGGACATCTCAACTAATACATATTGGCTGAAAATGCCAAAGAAAAGCTGACACAGAAGGGGATGCAAATGTGCAGGTGTGCATGTGCAGGCAGACAAACGGATAAAGGCAAGTGGAGAGACCAGTTAATAGGATTACTGGCTCATGGAAGGTCGGGTGAAAGTGCAGATATGTTTTACAAAGACTTCCGTAGGTGAAATGTACACACTCTGGAGCAGAGCACTGTGCTAGTTTATTTGAATTGTTGGGGAATAAATCAATTTAGGCCTCACATGAAGCCCGGGCGTTTTGTGCTGTGCTATTTACTTCTGCAGTGAAATAATCATTAGCCTATAAAAATCTGAAAGTGAAAAATGTAAAGGAGGACTATAAATAGTAAGCAGGCAGCATTATGGATCACTGGCCTTGTATTG
The DNA here is from genome assembly GCF_027596085.1 of Anoplopoma fimbria. NCBI lineage: Eukaryota > Metazoa > Chordata > Actinopteri > Perciformes > Anoplopomatidae > Anoplopoma > Anoplopoma fimbria. Next base: position 13,005,295 of record NC_072456.1, on the reverse strand, counting down.
TCCCAGTGGACTGCAGCAGTTTTCATTGTCTTAATTCCCTTTTTTATCATTTTTGCTATGCTCCCTCCACTAGGGAGAGGGTGAAGGTCTGAGTTGTACAAATATATTATCACACTCACATCACAGTATAACTTTTTTTTATACCGTTTGTAATGCCTTTTCATGTCAAACTTAACTTCAGACACGTTAACAGTGAGTTGGAAGGAGCTCCAGACGGGTAAGTCTGCTGGGATGAAATATCAACCAGTTTTAAGCTAACTTGAGGACGGCTATATCTGGCAAGGCTTGCTTCAGAATAAACGCAACGAAGGGTGTCTGCTCGCATCACGACATCGGTCACAATAATGGATCGTGTCATCCTGTGTAGTAGAAGGACTCTGACCAGTAGAAGCACCGAGTACTCTTCCACGTATGCACAACATGGCGACGTGAGAGGAGGATGATGTTGTTGGGGCCTCTAGGTGGAACCGTGAAGCAGTGGGAAGCTCATAAATGGTTTTTTTTTCTTACGTTCTTGTTCCTGGAGCACGTTTCCTAGCGCCTCCTTCCCGATGACATCACGCACGTCGAAAAACACAACAAGCTTTGACAGACCTTTTAGTCCGTCACGTCTCTCGGCCAAGTCACACCGAGAATTTCTCACTCTCTAATTGCCTCTTTGTCTCTTTTATTTTCCAACTGTAAAATGTCCAGCTCATTAGCATACACATATTTGTCCCAATTTTTAAAATGACAAAGAAAAAAGGCATCCATATAAAACATGTTTGCTTTTTTTCTGTGTTTACAATACAGGATACCGCAATGACAATATTGTTATCAGATTTTGTATAGACTCTCAAACATTGATTTCTGACAGGCCTAAAAAAAATAATAATCCAGTTTTGGCTAGGCTATAGTTGGCAGAGCCTGAAAAGCCACCCTGAGTTTGATCAGATACAGTCTGAATGCAGCCATGTTTTGCCTCTTGAGTAGCGAATCCTGTTTGATGTCAGTGTTGCTGTTTGGGTCCTCTGTCTGACTGCTTGAGATTCTTTTATATTCTCATGCTGAGTTGCGCCCTGATTAACTTTATGCTTTTGTAGCCACATTTGGGGAACGGAAAAAGTCTAAATGATTTGACTCCGTAGTGTGTTTGGTTTTGCTTTTTTCAAAGCCTATTTTCAAAGGTTTCACCCTTTATCCTTGTGTTTTTTTTCTTTTAGATTGAGAGACAATAAAGTTTCCTCTCTTCATTTTGTATTCCATCAAGTCTTGGACCGTCTAACTCAAAGACCTCAAAGACTGGCTCACATGCTGAGGTGTAATTGGTCCTCTCCCACTCTCGGCCTCTCTCTCTCTCGGCTCGTGGTCCAACGAACACGAGTGCCTGCACATTTGGGCTAATGATTTTGAATAGTGATTAAAATGAATTGGAGAGTGCGCTGCGTCTGTAGTATCCGGACCCCTCCATCATTAGTGGATCTCTTCCTCTCTCTTCCTTTTTTCTTTTTTTCTTTCTGTGTCATCAGTGTTAGTCAAGCAGGGGTTTCAGACAAGGCCTGGGGTGGGCTTTCATGAGCAAAGACTCAAAGATTTCTCCACTTCTTGTAATCATGGACACCACTCTTCTAGCACTTTCACTGTCGTCTTCCGACTCCTCAAAGGTGCCTTTGATTCCCTCACATCCTACACCCAGGCCGGATAGTGTCACATTATATTTTTCCTCTCTCCTTCTTTTTTTATCCCCCCTCCCGACCCGTCTCTTCACCTCCTTTCTCGCCCGTCTCTTTTTCTCTCCTCCTTAGACCCATGCTCATCGGTTTGGTTCATATTTACTGTCCTGGGATTGAGAGCTGATTTAGCACCCTTCTCTTTGGGGATGCTCCATTCCAGCACCCTTCCCCTTCACTTCCTAGTTCATCCCCCCCCCCCCGTCCCTCAGAGTTTGCCTTGATCCACCTTTTTTATAATCGGCTCCCTGTCTTTGTTTTTCCTCTTCTCCTGTTTTAAATGAATAATGCAGAAGGGAGGAAATGGGGATTAAAGGGAAGCTAAAGCCAGTGCCAACTTCTGTGGAGCACAGCTCCACACCGTCTCTCACAGGACCGTGAACACATCAGGGATAGCAAGCTAAATTTTTTTCTCTCCTGCCATTTTTCTCAGTTCTGCATCTGTCCCACTCGGCTCTGCTCAATCCCTGCTGTCCCTTTTTGCCTTTTCTTGCTCAGTTTGGAACCAGTGGACTGAAGATATGCTCTTTCATATCAAGCGTGGACGGCTTGTTGTCCACTGTGTTGCAGAACGCCAACTTGTGCAGACTTTTCAGGCCGCTTTTTATAAAGTTGAGCAAAAAATGAATGATCATAGTGATGACAGAACTGATAAAGTTGCATACAATTCTGCGTCAGAAACGCTCAATAAACAAGCTACAGAGAATAAAATGTTATTATAATTTACAGATTCACACAGTTAGACACTTTTCCTCGTAAATATTTAATGCAAACAGTGAGTTTAATTAAAAATGTGGAGTTGTGAAATAGGGAGAATCTGTCTATTGGTGCATATCTGATCTGAAAATGAGTTTAGGAAGATTAATGATCCCTTTTTTTAAAAAGCCAATGGTTAAATGCTTTGACACAGTGTTGTGCTTGGCACAGGTGGTTGTACAGAAACAGACTCTTTAGGAAAATCCTGAGTGGCACCATCATCGCCTGACTGTAACAAGCAGAGACAGTCACTCATCAGTCAAGCAAGAATGCTCCAACACAGATTAGATGAAAAGAGCTTAAACCTTGTGTGTAAATGATTCTGTAGATCAAAAGAATCAGGGGATTTTTTTCCATAGACCTAAAAGGAATCTTCACTGATTTTTATTCATGAAGTTCAGTTTACTCGTCATAAAGGACGAAGCACTACTCGGCCTGAGAAATGGTTATTTAATGTCATTCATCAGATGGATCTCTCTAGAGTTTGAAAAAATAACTGTGATGATGTCATTAGATGAGTCCCCCAACTTGATGAAAGTGAAATGCATAAATCGCTGGAGTGCCCTTTTTAATTACGAACGGAGCCAGCACTTTATGTCCGTCAGGGGAACTGCAGCTTAAAGTAACTCTTTACTTAAAGTCTATTTCTTGTTGAGCAGAGGTTGTAGAGCTTTGCACAGTACAGTGTGCGATAGAGCATATGTCACAGGAAAATAAAATTAAAATTAAAATCACAGATTTGAGATGACTATGATAGAAAGAGGGTGAGAGATGGAGATGTGTTGCAAGTAACGAGGAAAAAAAAAAAAGGCGAATTAACAAATCAGGTGTGTGCTGCAAGTGTGAGAACAAAGAAGAATGTTCACAGAAATATTGCTGAATAGTCTTGTTAATATCCTTTTCTTTCCTCCTCTTGTTCTGCCTCACTGTTTGTCCCTTCCCTCCTTCAGCATTTAATTACCTACGTGTGATTGGGCCTGCTGTGAGAACGTCGGGCTGGAGACTCGCATTAGATGGAACACAGTCAGAAAACAGTGTTTGTTTACACAGAGTGGTTGGTGGTCTGGATGGGAAAGTTTTTTTTTTTTTTTCCACTACTCAACAGAAAAACAACCATCAGTTTGTCAGAGAGATAAATGATGCTCCTGCTAGCTCACTTGCTGCAAAGAAACTATACTTTCACACATGTCAGCCAAACCGTAATGGAAATGGTGAGAACCGTTGGAGATTATTTCTAGACAGTATTTGTTTTAAAGATAAATTAATAGTGTGACACTATTAAAATTGTGATTTCTCAGCTGCATGATGACACCAAAAGCACTTAAACCTGAGTCTAAATGCTAAAACTTGAGACTTGTATATATTATGATTTTAGGTATGAGATATTGTGGGTCCACATATTTAGCCTGTATTGATTCTCCCTAAACATGGGTCTATCCTGTTGAATATTTGCAGCTGTCTCAGACCAAAGCTCTGAACTAGTCTCACACATGCATCTATGAATAGTTGGGGGATTTAGCTTTTAGCCGCTGCTGCCCCACTGCTGCCAAAATCCTAGCCAGCCTGCCTCCATAACCCTTCCCCCAGTAGACTGCTACCTTGAGTTTCCATGGCTGTTTGTGCCCAACCAAATGTTTTGGACGACAAAAATTCCTTCCTGGGATGAGAGCAGGACCTTTTTAGGGATCAGACACGATGAGAGAAACAGTGGAAACAGCGTCCCGGTGTTTATGGAGAGTGAGAGATTTAGCAGCTTTAAGGTTCACATGATGAAAGTTTTAAATCAATCTGTGTGTTAGATTTGTTCCGGTCACAGGGACAAGGCGTTGCTTTTTTGATGGGTTGCACATTACTTGAACTGTGCGTGAATGGGAGCCCTGAGAGTGTGACCTTGCCTCATGTGATTGAGTTGGCCTCGTTAATTGTGCTGTTTCCTGGTGTGTGTTAATCTAACAAGGCAGTCTTAATTGATCTCGTTAACGTGGGATGTGGGAGGCCAAAGAACGTCGTGGAGCTAAGATGCCCCCCGGTTATTTTGACACATAGACAGTCAGAAACACAAGAGGGTTAGGGAGAGGAGTCAGGGTGCCAGTCCCAATCTAACAAAACACAAGGCTGAAGTGCAAAGAATCACTACAAAAGGCAGGAAGGCCGCCCGGGTGGGCGACTTGTAAAACCCCCCCTGTGACACCGAAATCAAAATGTCACGACACCCAGCTAGTCAGCCATCCGGTCAGGCTCTGTTTAGTAGGAGCTGTCTTCACCTAGTCCCCATGCATATCCAGCATGTTTCCAGATTGTCTTAATAGGACTTGAAGCCAAATTAAAACACAGCTACAAATATTAAAGGCTGAAGACACACTTATTTTTCAGGCTGCTACATAATTCTTGTGAGTGTGTGTATATGTATATGTATATATATATATATATATATATATATTATTTTTTTTTTAATATAACAATCGTTTGAAACTATTTTCACCAGATAAATATACTGAAATACACCATCGTATTTGACAGGTAATACCGTTAGTTACCATAATGAATAGACTAATTAATGTCATTATGTTTCCAATGTTAAGCTGATTGTGTGGTGCTTGGTTTGGAACACTGTGGATGGGACACTAACAATATCCTTTTATTGCTGTTTCCATGGAAATGATGACAAATTAATTAACAGTATGGTGTCATTTGTTACATATAGGCAACCTAAATATAGTAAGGCCTTTACACAAGTCACGGCTACAGTTGGCTTTCAAAAATTACTTTTCTTTAGTGTGTTTATCAAGTAAAAAAAATAAGAACTAAAAGATTCAGGATCAGGCGTTTAACAGTGTTTTTCTAGTTCCCCTTTATCCTTCAGCGGTGGGTGCTTTTAAATCCTTATTATTTGTGAAACATTTTTTACATTTGAACTTGTTTGAAACGAGCTTTAAATGTAAATTTCATTAAACAATATTCCCAATATAGCCAATGCATTCCCAGGAGAAATAGTGTTGTGTAAACAGTTATTTCCATGAGCTTCAAAGCTCACATGAAGGCCAGTGAGCCCCTGGAAAGAAAAGCTGAACCAGTCCAAAAAAACCAGTGTTTGCAAAATACTTGCCTGCTCACACGCACACATACACATGCTTTCTTACATGCACATGTTAAAGACCCCCAACACGCACACAAACATGCAATTACAGCGCTATGCATATATATATATATATATATATATATATATATATATATATATATATATATATATATATATATATATATATATATATATATATATATATATATATATATATGCACACACTGCATATTGCAGATGTCTAATTAGCATTATTAACCTTTAGTGAATGGGACTGACAACATCAGGGGACAGACAGCTCCTCGGTGCCATTCTCCTCTCCATTGTGCCAGGGGATTTTTAATTGGCCAGGAAGGTTTGAGGCGACAGAGACGATAGACGGCTAGTAATACACAAATGACAGACTGACAGATCTGCAGACAGACGGCCTTCACTCTAGTGGAAAAAACATGCAAATGTCCCACTGTGAAGTGTGTTGTGTCCCTTTTAGCTTTGTGTGAAACTCTAATGTGTTTTTGTCCATTTGTGTTTGCATGCATGTACAGTATCCATGTAAATACGGCCTTGCAAAGAGACAACAGATAGTGGCAGAATCATTAAACCCGAACCCCAAATCTGTATCAGTAGATAAAGCCCTGCAAAGCCGGGACTTTTTTTTTTTTTTTTTTATCCGCCTCTGTCGATTGCTTCTGCTCGCAAATGCATGTGCCTCACAGCAACTATATGTGCACACATTGCCTAATTTTGTATGTTGAATCCATGCAAACACATCACCTAACATGCGTTTACTTGTGGACGACATCTGGTTGCTGTTATGCATGCATTGTATCATGTGTAAATTATGAGTAAACTGGTGTTCATTTTCAGACTATGTAGCCATGATATGTGCATTACAGTGTGCACGGAAAGTGATCCTATTATAGAGAATCGGTCAAAATCAGTTCTTCCCACATGCATGAGTTGAGTGGACACTTTTGAATCATAGGCTAATGCGTGTACGAATATATGTTTGGAATCATCATTTTTAAGATTTGTGTGAATTATTTAAATCAGGCAACTTTTCATAATGTCTGTTGTAAGTTTGACGTAAAGCTAAGCAACCGGTTATGGAGTATCTTATGCAATTATCCTGCTCCTAGGCTACATGCCAGAACATGCAATTATACAGCACCGTGGCATACACCCATACCAACACACTCACCTCTGTGTGACCTATATTTTCTCAGAAAATGAAGCGGAGCTGCGTAAATGCCGGTATAATCAGTAATTCACACGAAAGGTTCCTTGAAGGAATGCCAAGGAAATACAGAGTGGCATTATCTCTGCTTTGTTCAGATTAATATCGCAGCCTGCTGATGCTCTGCCACACTTGCAACTCGAGAGTGACCAAGACAAAGAGTTTCAAATCCACAGGCATGACGTGGTATCCAGTTCTGTGGAAACTGGACACCCTTGCTCCAACAAGCACTCGATAGTTTAGTGCTGAACAACAGAGAACAGCTGACCAGTCATTACTTTCTGTTGTGAAATGTTATTGTAGGACTCTGGTATTTTTCAAAGGAAGTGCCTGCTGAGTTTTTTTTATCTTGATTTAATCCGAAGTTCTATTTTGTGTGTTTTGTTGATGTCAGAGGTGTGAAGGATCGAGCTCCTAACACCATGGATATGGACACGCAGCCACAAGGACAGCAAGCAGCCGTTCCAGTCTTTCAACCCCAGGTAGACTCCACACACATGCGCACGCGCACGCGCACGAGCAAAACTGTTAGCTGGGGTTGAGAAGTAGGAAGACATATTGTTGGTTGCGTAAAATGTACTTTGTCATACCTTTTATGTTTTGTCTTAAATACTCAATCTGTGGTTGCTATGGGCCATTGTGAGCAGCGCTGCACGTTGATGCTGTAGGTCTCCTTTATGGCAGTATAGGGTTCACTGGATTGTTGCATTGATGTGATTTAATTATTTGGATATTAAAGTCACTATCAGATAAAAAATATTTATGCAGAGTTTCTCCATTTCTTTGAAAATGCATTTAATTATGACTATGAAATGAACTTGCAAATTAAGCAAACAACATGATAAAAGCTTTTATCCGTGTGGTCGTTCCCTGTTGCTAAGGGTTTCTATTTCACTAAATCATTTATTTTATTCATGGGTCATTGTATCATTTAGGAAGTGATTTTGTTCAATTTAACGACGATTGTCTCATTACAAATAGTTTTCCGGCAAAATCTTTGATGATTTAAAACGATAAAATCCACTCATCCATTCAGTGCAACCACCGTATCCCACCTCCTTCACATTTTGAACTGTAAATATTCTGTAGTACCCTTTTCTTTTTTTCTTTTTTTCTTCACTGCGTCAATCAAGTTGTTCCTTACGGTCCGAGCATTCCTCCAGACCGCTGTAGCCCGTGTGTGAGATAGACAGCAGTGGATGAATGTTGAGTTGTATCTATTGATCAGAGATCTGGAGGCTAGCAGAGCCTGGCCTCCCTGCATGCCTCTCATGGTTCGATACAACTCAGGTTGGCTCTGTGCAGATCTGGTCATTGCTGGATTTTAATACCGCCCTCCAACATCAGGTCCATTGATTTCTTTCCAGAAGGATGTTTCTGCCTCCATATCTATTGAATATGCTTTAAACAAAGAGGATCATCCATATGCCCTAGAGTAAAACATTTTTATTTTTTGGGGAGAAAGAAACAACACTAAAAATAGGCCTGCACTCTCAGTTGTTGTTTTTCTTGCGTAAGCAAGGGCACTGCAACATTAACACTGGAATTGCCAAGGGGGTTAATTTATTCTAAGATTTGTAATTGCAAAAATTAAGGATAATTGGGTTGCACACAGAAGAAAGTCGGATAAAAGCTCTAATGATAAAGTTCACTTACGCAACACCCCCCCCCCCCCCACGCATACACACACACCGACACTAGATCTTCCACTGATCTCTCAACAGTTGATTGTGTGTTATTGTTCAGGCTTAATGGTTTCACTCTCTTTTTTTCTGTCTATTTCTAGCAGTTTACATCAGTCTTAATTACAGGCCCACTGTTTGTGCTTAGGTTACTGCTAACACAGTGAACTTTCTATGTTGCGTCATGTTTTTTTCACTCTCACAGAAGACGTCTGAACTGATTTCACATTTAGTGGGTGGTGGAGAGAAAGAGTCAGAGTATGTAGATGACTGTCTAAGCAGCATCCAGATGGGTGTCTTTCAACAAGTCCTGTATCTGTTCACACTTTCCCAAGGTTCAGACTGCTCGGCAGCACAGGGAGGAAAATAAAAAAAAAAGAAAACCCAGCAGCCTCCTCCTGAAGAAATCTGAATTGTATATGTGATGAAGGATATTCTGTATCGCTTGCAATATCACTTCTCCTGGTCCCCGGAGGTATGATGCATATGCATTAGGTAAACGAGATGAGCTGGTAAGATGTGCATTTTTAATGGTGCATTTGCTCTTTGAGTGAGTGGGAGGGTTGGCGAGGAGGCCCCCTCAGATCAGATTTTGATCGTCAGCGCAGAGTTTGACAGACACGAATCCGTCTGTAAGCGCTGAGACAAGGCGGTGTACGGCTGTGGAGCAGATTGAGAGGAGAAGAACCAAAAGCACCTTTGGGGGGTAAATCCTGCCGGTCGGCTGGAGATGAATATTGCATGGTGCCGTGCTCAAGGGGGGGGCACGGCACCTGCCAGTTGCTGTCTCCGTCTCTCCTCGTATTTCTCCCTGTCTCTCTTGTAGACTACGTCCGCAGTAATCCCGCACATTTTGTAAACTGTTTAAATGTGAAAACAATTTGTGTCCACACTTGCGTTACCATGAACCGCACTATCCAAGGTTTATTCCGTCTTATTTTCCTCTCCTCTGTTCCTTTTTTATTTTCTTACTGTCGGCTATGCGAATTTTACCCATCCACACCAAAACACCCAGCCACAGCCTCATCCTGGAAATATTTTTCTTTAAAGCTCAGTGTGTGTGTAAAACGCTGGCTCAGTGTGCCAGCATGGAGAGATGCATTTGTAAATGTAGCCGGCTTAGTGGGGGACGTGCCCTGAGTTTCTCTCCCTGGGTTACTGCATCCCTCTCAGTCTCTCTCCACGGGAGACAGCACCTCTCTGCCGCCGCTGGCCTTTCTGTGGCAGCCGTTGGCGCTGCTGGGCTGTCACATCACACCCTCGCCCCTCTGCTGCTTGTCCCCCCCCCCCCCCCCCCTCACTCTCTCTCCCTCTCCCTGTCTTCCGCATTCCCTCTTCCACTCTCCATGTGTCTTGTCAGTTGTGTTTGGCAATGGTGTCATTATTGGGCAGCCCGTATCACACTTCCTTCGATGAGCTGTCTGTTTGCTCGCCCCTTCCCTTTCTCTCTCTCTCTCTCTCTCTCTCTCTCTCTCTCTCCTCTCTCTCTTTTTCAATCCCCCTGCCAGTGAGTAGCCCATGGCGGTTGTGTGTCACCTTTATACCCTAGACGCACTGTCCCTCACAGAAGTTACCCATAATGCCTTGCATGGCTGCCACTTATCTCCATCCCCTGCAGCTTGTCCCCATCACCAACCAGAATGATGTGAGTGAAAAGAGTGTAAGCACACCACAGAAATGTAAGTCATGAAAACATGAAGAGAGTCTGTATTATGAAGCTCCGTGTTTAGAAAGAGAGTTATAATGAAGTGGCCTAACTCTAACTTTGCCTAGGCCTTTATTTATAGTCCTGTAGGAAGTGATCATTTCTGGCATTTGACATGTGACCCTGTATTGTCATTTACCATTTTTTTAAACGACTGAATAATATATCGTGCAGAATTAGAGGATTTGTGTTCCTTTTATTGATTTTGCAGTAACCTTGAGATGAGATGAGGGTCGTGATGTACATTTAAAAAAAGCAATTCATTGATTAAAGGTAAATATGCCAAAGTCAGAATCAAATATGTACCCTTGGCAGCATTGGCTATACCCATTCAGATAAACAAGAAACACTTTTCTACTGAAAAGTAGAACCCTTCATCTTAGGGTAATCTCTACCATCATAGTTAACCTTCACATGAACAATCGATACTTACAAGCAGGTTTGTTCAGACACTGACCCCTGCGTCATTCAGGGTCATTCCTCTGTGACTCCCTCTCTCTCTCTGTGTGTGTGTGTGTGTGTGTGTGTGTGTGTGTGTGTGTGTGTGTGTGTGTGTGTGTGTGTGTGTGTGTGTGTGTGTGTGTGTGTGTGTGTGTGTGTGTGTGTGTGTGTGTGTGTGTGTGTGTGTGTGTGTGTGTGTGTGTGTGTGTGTGTGTGTGTGTGTGTGTGTGTGTGGTGTGTGTGTCGGGGGCCCTGTGTTTCAGCTGGGAGCTCCTGATTGTGTGACACCCGTGTGCGGCAGATGAGACGGCCTGTCACTCAGCTCTGGCCTGGCTGCCCTTTGAAGGCCAGGCCAGGGGGCGAAGAGGTGCCGCAAATGGCCTGTGAAGTTTACATACACTGCCCACTGCTAAACAGATTAGCTCTAATGAAGTGTCTAATGCCGTGGCCGCTGGCTGACATAATCCTGCCTGGCAGCCCGGCCCCTTGGCTGCCAAAAAAGCCGCCCTCCCTCCAGCCCCGTCTTCCGCCCTCGCACGGCCTCTGCTGCCACCCAGGGCGACTCCACACAGGGAGGTGCCCACTGTTAATCATGCCGGACAGTGTGCGATCTGACATGCAAATGTAGGTCATTGCATATGTAAATGTGTGATTAGGGGGCTGGCATGCCAGGACACATTAGCAAGACTGTGCTCTCAGCAGGCGGTTGTCACAGCGCTTTAGAGGCTCATGCTAACATTTGTCAAGCTACCACGCAGCGAATGAAAGCAATGCCCTCTTGTCCTCTCTGCCCCCCATCTATCTCTCTCTCACATTCTCTCTCTCTCTCTCTCTCTCTCTCTCTCTTGCTCTCCGCTCTCTCTCGCTCTCCCGCTCTGAATCTATACCCTTCGAACTGTCCATCCTTGCACAAATGCATCCGTCACCATTATGACACATCACTGCAAAATATGGCCACACTTTCTATGTGAATCTTTTTGTAGGTTTGCATTATGCATCTCGTCAATGTTCCTTTATTTTCTATGTGAGAGTCCAAACTGGAACAATATTTAACTTTTGTTAAAACATTCATTGGTAGCTATTAGCAGTGCCATTTCTTTCTTTATTTTTTTTTTTTTTTTTTTTTTTTTAGAGCTGCCGTTTTGCTGAACAGTGGGTTGCGGAGCAGTGTGTCATGCTCTCTGTCACAGTGACTCTCAGACAGCCCTGGATGACGGTGGTGTCATGCTGAAAAATGCACACACCTCCACAGTGTTAAGTGTTAATTGAACAGGGCATCTAATTGGCTGACGCCTCATGCTTTGGCTGTCATCTTTAAACTTTAAAAGCCCCAGTCTTATAGCTTTTATGAGCAGTCCTTTTTGGAATTGTGCTCCTCTTCTCTGTCAATGTGTGTGTGACTTTGAATTTGTTAATAAAGATGTGGGGTAATCTTTGCTACATATTATTCTCTTAAATCATTAAACTCAACATAATTAGGCGCTTAACCTTTAGCTGACCACTAATGCTGATACATTTAGTTGATTTATTCAACTGTTAGAAAAAAACATTCACTGGTTCCAAAATCTCAAATGTAAGCATTTGAAATTGTCTATTTTGGGGTTTGTTACCATGGCCATTCAGAATTTTGATGGCCAATTTCACATTTTTTTACATTTTACAGACTAAACATGAATTTGATTAATTTGCTGCCCTTCAAACTTTTTCAGTACTTTTGTTAGGTTTCATTTATTAATTACACCTTGAATCTCATCGACTTCCTTTGTAGAGACGAGGCCGCTGAGGGAATCCTGTATAGCCTCTGGTCTGAATGTAACTTCACTTCCGTTTTGTAAAGTTTGACAGAGTCACCATGAGTGTGATGACACTCTCTTCTAGTGTGTTTTAGTGCTTGGGAGTTTCATATTTGACCTTCTCCCCCCTCTTTGTGTTCCTTCCCTCTGTCCCAAGTCGCTTGCCCCTGAGCTGCTCCCATGGCCACATTGGCAGAAGTGCTGGTGACATGTGGCATTCTGATATCTGTCACCTTCTGTTTGCTCCCGACGACGCCTTGTACAAGTTTACCAAAACGCTGCAAAGGTCACGCAGCCTGTTCTCTGCTTTTTTTTTTCCTCACACATCACATCCGAGGTGCGCATTCCGGTTTAGTGGTTTTCTTTTTTTTTTTTTTTTTTTTTTTTTTTAATTGTGGAAGGTGTTTCAGCCTGCACATCCAATCATGTAGAGAGGAGAGGCGAGGAGTCTTGTTGTCAGTGGCCCGGTGCCAGACTGTCAGTGATATAACTTGGCAGACAAAGGAAGGAAGAGGATTGCTGTGAACTTGAAAAGAAGTTAAATGGAATAATTTGATGTCTGCATTTACGTGTAGGGACATATTCTTTTCACCCCTACTTCAGGGAGATCAGATTCTTGGGTTTCAAACCTCTTTGTAATAACAAAAAAGAATGACGTTCCTCCATCCATAGGCTTTAGTTAGGTGATATAGTTCTGCAGTTAAGTGTGTGCATTTTCCACAAGACCTCTCACAGCTTGACATGTCAGCCTAATACCAGTCAAATCCTCTGCAGCCTAGAGCAGCCTCTCAGCAAAACAAACTACAGAGGCTGGGGCCTCAACACAGTCTCACTTGCATCCTTAGGCCCTCATCCTTTCCTCTTAAAATAATGGGGAGATAGTTGCACTTCAATGGTAAATAGATCTGCAAAATGTCTGTGTATCATTTGTTTTTCCCTTCTAATGTGTGTGTGTGTGTGCATATGCTGTGTGAAAAAGCACATGTTTGTGCGCAAATGCTAATAGTTATTTGTTATCATCAGAAACCATTGCAACCAGACATGGGCCACAACTCCCTGGCAAACTTCCAGATTGAGAAGAAGATCGGACGCGGCCAGTTCAGCGAGGTGTACCGGGCGAGGTACCTGCTAGACAACACGTCAGTGGCCCTGAAGAAAGTCCAGGTAAGACACAGTAATACATATCACTTTGGATACCAATATGTTCCAGCCAGGGAGATTATGAATGGTAAACGGTAAATAGACTTGTACTTGTACAGCGCTTTTCTAGTCCTTCGACCACTCAAAGCGCTTTAACACTCCATGTCATCATTCACCCATTCATACCCATTCATACACTGATAGCAGGGGCTACCTGAACTATTCTGGCCTCTTGCTTTTTTTTAATTGTCCTAATGAACGGTTATAGTGAAATGGGAGACATGTCACAAGGCCAACACAAACAGACAGCCAAATATACTCAAACTTACTGGCAAATTCATACCTCACCTCATCTCACCTGCATGCAATACATTCTACTGTAATGAAGGTCATGATTCCACAAACTGGTATTCTCTAACTCAGAAATAAATTCAGTGTGCTAAAAAACGCAAAAAAAATAGTAACAGATTCTATTTTTCTGCCTGTTGTTCTTTTTTTTCTTCTATGAAACAATTGATAGATGCCATTGCCCAGTCAGACAACAAGAAACCACTGATACATTGACGCACTTAAACATAGATGTTTGCTATTTCTATTTTTGAAATGCAACATGACTGTGTTGGCTAAACTACCTTCACAATGTGACCCAGTTCTTTTGGTGAATGTGCACACACACACACACACACAGATTCATGCACATACATTCAGTATTCACTGACTTTTACACGCACACAAACAGCACCAGGAGCATGTGTTGTACTGTTTGAGCATGTATACACACCTCACACACACCTCACACACACCTTACACAGGGATTGGTGCGTGTTACTCAGATGTGAAACACCTGTAGTCACTCCAACGCCACCCTCCAGATAACAGCAACCATGTTTTCTGTTTAGGTTTTTATTTTTTCCTATTTTCTATCCATCTCTCCATCTTACATTTCTTGAATATGCCATAACACCCCTCTCTGTCCTCTCTCTCTCTATCTCTCCCCTTTTGATCTCTTGATAGATATTCGACTTGATGGATGCCAAAGCTCGGCAAGATTGCATCAAAGAAATAGATCTCCTTAAGGTAAAGAACCAGAGAGGAGGGAGACGGCGTCATGCGCTGTGCTCTGTTCTCTTAAGGTGCCTCAGCTGAGACCTTCCACCACAGGAAAACAATTGATCTGCACCATACGGCTTGGGTTGGTGTGTTGATGTGTGGGCACATGCACGTGTGTGCGTGCTTCCTTACATGGTTATGACTGCAGAGAGGGGTGTTTGAGAATGTGAATGAGTTTGTGTGTGTGACTGTACAGTACATGTGTATTACTGTCTCCACATGTCTCTAAGCTTGTTTGTTGTGTGTGTGTGTGTGTGTGTGTGTGTGTGTGTGTGTGTGTGTGTGTGTGTGTGTGTACGTGCAGGGCTGCACCAGTGTACCATCCCTCCAGGCTCACATTGACTCTTTTTTAAATGCCAAAACTATTGGTTTTTTTATGTCTTTTTGTAATGTTAAGAGCTGGGCAACAGTGCATTAGCATGGAAATGAGTCTCTTGATGTTTTACCTCCTCCCTTTCCTAATCTTGCTTTATTGTTTCTAATTCAAATGAAGTGGTTTCATTTATCAAACTGCCTTAAACATGTGTCAGCTGGGTTTCCCTCAAATACTTATGAACAAACTAATGACAGCTTCAATATTTCTCCCTGTCTTCAAAATCCTAGATGTGTGTCAAAGTCGTGTGTGTTTGTGGTTTGATGGTGCGCGCGTGTGTGTGTGTTCCTGGTAGCGTTTACCTCCGTGTATATATATGAAGCCTTTCTGCGCATTCTTGTGCACCACAGGCAGTTAATGCACACACACACGCTCACACGTACACATTAGGGAAGAAAACAAAACCAATTAGTTTGTACCACTCAAACACATCACTGAAGCTCCCGGGGCGCGTTGGGCCAATCAAAGACAACGATACTCAGATGCAGGCGAGGCCCTGTAGAGAGCTGTAATCTGAGTAGCGGCTCATTGACTTGACGGCAAGAGACAGCAGGGTTCCTGAATCTGTATCTCTGACCTCCTAAGAGGGGTCATGGTAGGGTTGAATGTCACACTCAGGTGACTACGTTTCTCATTTCCCTTTGTGCACTTCCTTTATTTCCTTCTCATTATATGGATCCTCTTCCTCCATACCATTTTTCTGTGTTCTCCCCTCTCTGCTTGTTCCCATCTCTTGTCTTTTTCACCCAGTTGCTATGTCCTTCCATCCATCCCTCTTCCTTTCTCTCTTCCTTGCTCGTCTTTCCTCCTCAGAGCTATTTGTTCCCTTCTTTTCATTCTGTAAGCTGATTGCTAGTGAGCATGGAAGTTATGCCCGACGCTGTGCTGCCCAGCCAGCCTGATAATAAAGGGGCTGAGTGTGTGAGAGAGACAGTCCTTCTGCCTTATCCCCCACTAGACAGGCCAACAAGAGACACAGCCAAATCAGAATAATGAGAGGCACACTGGCATGGACCGACTGGAATGACACACATACTGGCACATGATCTCACACACACACACACACACACACACACACACACACACACACACACACACACACACACACACACACACACACACACACACACACACACACACACACACACACACACACACACACACACACACACATACCAAATACGCATACAGTCTCAGTCATGGCCTTTCAACAGTCTGTCTGTTTGTTTGTTTGTCTGTCTGTGTTTATGTCTGCTCATTCAGCTGTATTTTCCTCTTCTGGCATGATGATTTCAACTTGAGAATCTCGCTTCTCGCTCTGCCCTTTTTGTCCAACTCCTCGCCGATAGGAATGTTGGTTGCAGAAATAGCCTGCTCCCTGCCAATCTGCAATTTTTCACCATTCTTGAAATCCCACAGCTGTAAATTCCTCTCGCTTGTGGGGTTCTATCAAGCCTGGATTATATTCTGCAGACTAATGATCTGTCCTAATCAGCAGTGAAAAGCTGTCTGTGTTTGCTTCTCTGTGTTTTTACGTCTCTGTAAAAATGTGTTGTGTGTGTGTGTGTGCGAGCATGTCTGGGTTCGGCATGTGATTAGATTGTACCAGAGGTTTACTCACAAGACGTAGAGCTGGCAGCAACCAGCTTCATTTAACCTGATACACACACTATACATTCACTTTCATCGTTGGGTCTCTCCATGAGCAATACATTTCTTTTGCAAGTTTCACACATATTTAGTTTCTCTTTAAATGGAAAAACAACCCAACATTGGATATCTACTCATTTTCTTGTTCAGTGAATTGACTAGTGAATCAATATGGCATTAATTCCCTCTGCTGATGGACATGAGAAGCTGTTTTTAATTCATCTTTCTCAGCTGGAGGACACTAGAATCTAAAAGAAAATTATTTTTAATATTGTTGTTCATATTCCTACCAGCTGCTTTCCTCTGAGCATGTAATTCCATTTATAAATACACTAACCTAATTTATTATCATGGTTAATTTTGTACGATCACATTGAATTAGTAAGTGTCTTGTTCTTCTTTGAAACACATCACCAGCTCACCAAATATATCACATTGAGTCTTGCATGATTAAGTAATTACACACGCTGGTGGGTCTCAGCGAGCATGTGTAATTACGTAATCATGCTAGACTGTGTGTGATATTTCCCAATGAATGATTGTTGTATTGCATCCATCATTTACATAAACATCTGCATGTGAACTTCTCTCTTTATCTCTCTGTATCCTCCGCTCGAGGTTCAAGTCGTGGAAGAGGAGTGGTTTATGGCGGGCGGATCTGGGAGGGTGGGGGGGGGGAGGTGGGTGGGGGGAAACTTGTCATCGCTCCCTTGCTGTGTTACAGTCTGGAGCCGTGCAGACCTGCCACTCTGAGCAAAAAAATACATCTGGCAAGAGAGAGGACAAGGGAGGGAGAGGGAAAGATGGAGACATGAGAAAGGGAATGGGAGCGAATGAGAGAGGGGGATTGTGGAGGGATGCAGAGGTGGAGTGGAGAGTGGAGTGTTGCCTAGTGCACTGTACTGTGCTCTCCTTTCCCCTTTTTCTCGGCATCATCCGGAGCATGAACATTTCTTTAATCACAGCGGAGAAAGCAGAGCGGAGCCGAGTGGAGGACGTGTGTCACACTGCTCTGTCTGCTCACATCACACCCCCCCCCCCCCCACCCCCCCCCCCCTCCCCACCCCCTTCGACATCGCCATGCCACACAGCTCCAGTCTCTAGCTCTACACATATCACCACATCCCTTTTCCCTCCGCCCTTTCTCCAACTCCGCTCACCCATAGACTGTATATAAGAAGTGCTCCCCTTATTACTCTCATGCTTTTTTTTATTTTTTATTCCTTCCTCACCTTTGTTCTCTTTCCCTACCTCTTCAACCCGCACTGTCTCCATCATTCTTTTGCTTGTCTGTGTCACTGTGTCATTTGTTTCTTTCCCTTCATTGCCCCTCTCTCTCTCTCCCTCCCTCTTCTCTCTTCTCGCTCTGGATGGATAGATACTTTTTGTTTACTACAGGGAATGCTGTTCCTGCCTTATTGACCAACCAACAGGAAGGAATCTCAGCCAGAGATGAGCCTCGGATGCTTGTTTTTCTGACTGCCAGCCATGTCAGCCTGTCAGGCGTGTGTGTGTGTGCGTGTGTGTGTGTGTGTGTGTGTGTGTGTGTGTGTTTGTTTCACACATGGGTTGTTGTCATCACAGACAGAGGGGTTGTTTTGACATGTCACCCAGCTTTGTCACACTGGAGGACAAAACCGTCTCATTAGGTCCTCCCTTTCAAAATAGGACTTCCAAATATGGATTCAACTGTTTTGTTTTAATTGGTGGTAAAAGTACAGTGGATTGCACAACTCATGACATGAACTTCTGTTTTTTTTTAATTAGCTGATGGGGTTGTTTGATATAAATTGAAAACAAGTCTGCAATAATATGCTAATGTCTGTAGCTTCAACAATGAATCATTTTCACTCTTGGATTAAGTAGTGTGACTATGGAAGCCCTTTAAAGTGACAAGTGTCACTAGCATGTCTTCTGTACGCTTTTTCTTTCCATCTTCATTATATGTCGTTTTCTTTTCTCCCACAGCAACTGAACCACCCCAACGTGATAAAGTACCATGCGTCTTTTATTGAGGACAATGAGCTGAATATAGTTCTGGAGCTAGCCGATGCAGGGGATCTCTCACGTATGATCAAGGTAAGGAACTCTCCACAACAACAAAAAACCTCTAGCTAGCACTCTTAGCCAGACTGCTGGGTGGTCAAAATATACTACAAGCAATACTCATCCACAAGAGCATTACAATACACAGACCCAACTGACTTTCTTTATCACATAAATGAAAAATACATTTTGTTGTTGTTATAAGGGGAAATTCTGGTATATCTAATATCTGACAGAATAATCAGCTCAACACCATATCACACATTTAATATCAAAAGGAATGCTAGCATGGAGGCAACAAACTGACGTGGGCTTTAATGACTGAAGGAATGGCGGCAGGAAGTCTGTGGTTTGTGGTTGTTAATGGATTTTCACTACCTGGACACTGAGTCAATCTGAATCATCCATTCCTTACTGAAACCAAAACCAACTAATATAATGCCTCCTGTAACCCTTTTAATCACAGCAGTCTGTGCGGACTGTCAAATAGAAGTTGTTGGGAATCAGGCGATGATTAATGGTCATAAAGTTCCAGCGTGTGTGCGTGCGTGTGTGTGTGTGGGGATGACCAAATACTGAGCGTAATTTATCTGGCTTTAATTTAACAAGAAGTACTTGGCACAGAATCTGTCATCACCTTTTCATCTCGGCTAGGTCTCCCTCAGAAAAGACATGTAATCATTTTTCTGGTTCTAAATAAACATTGAAATGTATGCAAATGTATATTCGAATTGAGTACATTATATGTGGCTTTGAGCCCCATGAATGTGTGGAGTTGACCATGTCTTCAACCTAAATCAGCTAGCTTTTTTTTTTGTGGAGGGAGGTTGTTGTAATTGGAGCAGAAGGAACAAGCTTGTTCAAAAGTGGTTCACCCTGTTATTCATCTTTGAGTTAGACCAAACCCCCAGTTATTATAAAAACCTGCCAGTATAACAAATTAGGGGTGTGCATGTAAAAAGCCTGGTCTTCTTCTCCCATGCATAAATGATGCCGCAGCGTTGTATCGGCGCAGCTCGACAACCTGTTTGCTCAACACAGCAAATTAGGAGAGGCGAGGATTAGCGGTACAAGAGGGTGAACATGGCAGGCTCAGCACACACACTTGCACCAGTGATGTATATCCGGTACACACACACACACACACACACACACACACACACACTCTGAATTCATACATATGGCATGCTGCGTGTAAGCAAAGAATGTGCAGACACAGTAACACACACTCACGCAGATGTTCACAGATGCACTTTACAAAGATGTATCAAGGCAGCCTGAAGAGGTAAGATAACAAACCACTGAGCGTCACTGCTATCTAAGCTAAGCTACCGAGGATGCTGGGAGCATTCAGACTGTGTCATCGCCTTATGGCTACTGACAACATCCAGTCACACACACAAGTAAACTCCTCCTCTTCTCACCATTTGTCTCATTCACAGTTCTAAAAGTTTTTTAAAAATTTTTTTTTTGCTAATGCAACAGCGGCAATCCAGAGGTGCGTGCCATGCATGGACCCCCCCCCCCCGGGCCATAATTCTGAAGTAAACACATTGAACAGTGTGCCATATGTAAAACAGACCCCCCCCCATGCATGAGATTAACATTTTTTATTCTTTTTGATTTCTCGTCCTCCATGCTGCTCTCGTCTCCTTTTTCTTTCCCTCCCTCATTCTCTATTACGCTCTCTCTGACCATCTCAGAATTCAAATGAAATCAAATGGTCCTTGATTTGCATGCACTTACAGAATATTGCATGTGCAGTGTTTGCTGTTAAAGGCATGGAGAGGAGGAGGAGGAGGAGGAGGAGGGTGGTGGTGGTGGGCATCTATGTGCTCCCCCATTGACATCAAACAGTCCTCTGATATGGAAATGGGAGGGCGAGGGAAGAATGGCTTCTCGCTAAGGCTTTGTTTGCATGTAGGCCAAGGTCTATCCCCCCCCTCTCTCCATCTCTCCTTCTCCATCCCTCTCTTTCTCTCACACCTTCCTTCATTTTCTGTATCGCTTACGATCACCTACAGTCTCTTTTTTTACTTTCTTTCATCGTTCCACTATTATTGTTTCTCCATCTATCTCCCTTTCTTTTCTCTCATTCTGTATCTCTTATTGTATATTAGGGCTATGGACCATTCATTCTAGTAAAATAGTCAGGTCCTTTCTCTTCCTTGATGTTATTCTATTTCTATAGACCTTCCTACTAGATATTCACTTATATAATATAGTGTTGCATCATTAAGACAGGCCAAAGAGGCACGCACGCACGTGCGCACACACATACACCCACAAGCTTCTTACAACAGTAGTTGTATCTCCATGATTCGTGAAAATACATTCATAAATACACACAAACATATACAAAATGGATGGACAATAGACAGGGAATACCTTCAAAATACAAATAAGTTCCCCAGAAGTCAATTTGTTGAAGTTTGAGACTGTCAGAAGTTTGATTCAGTTTGAGGTTGCAATTTCCACTGTTGCTTAGCAAATATCTGATGAAATGTTTTCCAGTCGTTGTGGTGAGGGCATGCTTGTGACCACGGTTCCTCTTTGACATGTTTGTGACAGTTTTATCATCATTTTGCAGAGTTTGTAACTGATTGGTTCTGATGGATTGTAAGCCGATTCTGTTACGGATGCTTAAATATAAATGCACATGTATTATGCAAAATGTACGTACATACAGTACAAACATGCTTGGTGTGTCGAGATGAATATCCAAAAATGCATTTTGCAATGCAATGCAACATTTGATTTAATTATCGTCTGGAACGTTCCGTCTTTACTTGAATATTGTTTTATGGTCTGATTTATCCAGTCACTTCTCTGTTGATGCTCTTGCACTCAAACATTTACTGATTATATTTTGTTGGTCAAAAGTCACTTAACCTCACAAAACATTTTATTGACCATAACGCAAGAACTCACATGCTAATTATGACAATTTCACACAAATGTCTAGCCTAAAATCAGTGCGAAGAGGCCATTCTAGCCCCAGGAAAGAGTCTCTGCTTAGTGCTTAAAATAGTAACTGTCATGGGCAAGAATCTCATCTTAGTTGGTTAGAGTCTAGGCTTTCCTTTAGTTGAAAATGGAGCCATGAGGACACCCTATTACACCCTGTTGGTAGCCAGACTTAGTCTTAACCACTGCCGTTTGAGCAGGATTCTTATCCTCACTTGTTAATTGTTTTCACTGCTGATCAATAAGCCATTACGCCTAAGTTGAAGCACTTTCATCACTGTGTCTTCTCTGGATTGGACCCCACTCTTGATGATCCAGAAGGACTCACTTAGCCATCCAAAATGAAAAACATTACCAAAATCAGCCAGAAACAATATGCCACTGAAAGCTGTACCTAACAAAAGATCTATGTGCCGAGAGTTTTGGAAGGTACCACAAATGTATTCTCTCTGTTCTTTTAGAATGCATGTGCTTTCCATTGAAGGCCATAGAGAAAATGAGATGAATCTTGGTTAAGCAAAGGACAGACTGAGAGGAGAGCAGTCTGGGTTGCATTAGCAGCAGAGTCAGAGACTGGGGACTGAGACTGGATGCTGTATAAACACAGACATAAACACTTTGCTACCATCTTAAAAATGTATTCCGTGCCACACAAGGCCTATTCCCACTCCTATTAAAATATTTTATTTGTGCCTTCTTTCAGGTATGCTAATGTTGCTTTGATTTTCTGATTTGGTATGCGTGTGTTTGGGTTTACTTTACAGCACTTTAAGAAGCAGAGGAGGCTTATCCCGGAGAGAACAGTGTGGAAGTACTTTGTCCAGCTCTGCAGTGCGCTCGAACACATGCACTCCCGGAGAGTCATGCACAGAGGTAAAGTTTATGCACACACACACACTGTACACACACACACACACACACACACACACACACACACACACACACACACACACACACACACACACACACACATTAATACAAAGAGGAAATTGGCTTATTTGTTCATTGTAAAAACAAGACAATCTATGTTATCTTATAAATAAATAAGATATAAACCAAGATGAACGTTTTAAAAAGTAATTTTTTTTTGTTAGGGATTCATACAAATTCTCCAACTGCTCAGATCTTTTCTCACTTCCTTTTAAAAGGTGCGACACATTACCAAGAAAAACAGTTGGGACCTTAACAACGGTTACTTTCTAGAATATGAGGTTTGAGCAAGCCACAGAGAGATATGTGAATAATATCTCAAAGCATATGACCAATTACCAACTCTTACATTAGAACTTCAAACACATTCCCTCCCTGTTTAAAAAAAACTTTCATATTATTTAGTTTGCTTTTTTAAAAAAAGTCTGAAGTCTATTGCAGTGTTCTCAGAAGATATTTTACATTAAATTATATTAATATATGTTGTGATGTCACAGTAGCTTACAGATGTAAGAGTAGAGGCATCCTGGATACAGAGTTGCACACTGTCCTATTAAACCAACACAAAATCTACATGTTTAATGGGGTTTGAGATACCCCAGTCAACGTGTGCATTGATCCTCTCTCGACGGGGAGCAATGAGAATTTTCCTGCAACTCATCTGGGACTGGTCCTGTTGTCTAGTGGAAGCTTGGCCTTGAAAAAACTATTAAACATAAAATAAAATGAAAGGTTGTCATGAATCTTAACAACTGCAACTTGCAACTGCATTAACCCGCAACACTAGCAAAACTTTGACCAGAAATGAAGGTGTTGTTGGCTGTGATGGATTGTTTATCTCAAACAAGTTTCAAATCTCTGCAAGTCAGTTTTTAATAGCAAACCAAATTGAACTGAAACCAATGGATGTCTGAAAGGGGGGGGAAACAATCTTAGGAAGTTGTTGTATACGACTGCTTTCCTGTACATTTTCTAGTTAACAGAATAAACCATACAGTACTTCTAGTATGCTCCTCTTAAGTCTTTAAAATAGAAGTGGATCAAAAATAAGTCAGTGAATTTTCTTCAGAGTGATTGACCTTGTTGCATATGACAGAAGGCTTAAGTGTAGGTGTTAAACAACACATAGACCAGAGAACATAGTGTTTATGGGCCAACATGCTTTTTGTAGGGCCAAGTCAAATCAAGTGCTGGGTCCATGCGCATAGGCTGCTACGCACACGCACACGCACACACACACAGGTGGTGTACTTCCGTTCGGCTGACTCTGATTAGGGCACAGGGACACTAATGAACCCTGAGCCCTGCGCTTTAATGACCACTTAACAGAGACCGCCTATTCAAAAGACGCTTACACTTATATTAGAGCAGTAAATTTCAAAGGCTGACGCAGGTCAAATTAACATTACTTTAGAAAAAGCAAATGAAACGGTTTGCTAACGCCCACATTAACTGAAATAAATATGTTAATTATACACTTCATGCATGCAATACAGTCTTGTTTTCTGAAGCTTTCTGAAGTTTACCACAGTGAACACACACTACATTTGTTTATAATCAAATCTCTTTACTGTCATAAATGTAATATTAGCAATTCAAACAGTGTAGGTTTTTGTATGCAACTAATCACTCTCGTCTCTCCAGATATCAAGCCAGCCAATGTATTCATCACAGCTACAGGAGTAGTGAAACTAGGAGACTTGGGACTGGGACGATTTTTCAGCTCCAAAACAACCGCCGCTCACTCACTAGGTAAGTTACTGCAGTCTTTACATACTGTGTGTGGAAATACTCATGTAAACAAACACTCTTCCCTTATGAGCCTACAAATGCACACACAGACACTTGGACACAGCGGTCCCCAGTAATCACCCAATGTTTGATGTGTTTCATTAGGCACGGTGAGCCCAGAGCCATGTGTCATGTAGTCATGCTGCCTGGCCACGTCTGTGCCCAGCCTCTTCAGAGGCCACTTAGCCACTTCCTGTTGCCTTGACCTTTGAACCTAACACAGTTGAAGACTGGGCAGAGGCCTTCGACACAGCTCTGATTGTGACTGTGTACCATAAAACAAGCCAGCAAGCTTTACAATCACTGTTACTGTTGCCATTGATGGGTGTTTTTGTCACTTTCAGAAAATATATCATGTAACATTATTTTTTTTGTCTTCAAAGAAGTAAGAATTGCAGCTCACACTTATTAGGAGTAGTACATTTGACTTAGTTTAAGAATTATATGTGTGCTAAACCTGACACTGTACAAACTGAAAAAAAAACAACCTGAATGATACGACAAATTTAAATTGGATTATTTAACTCAAATGGAGTTTAAAGACTTTTTACTGTAAATCCTTAGGAGTCAAGCCTGTAACCTCGAGAAGAGTTTGAAACAACATTTAAGTCATTCGTTAATTTCCAAAGGAATAGACACCTGTACCACTTACTAACCAAACCATTAGCTTGTCTCTCTTTATAGCAGAGATAGGCTTTAATACATATACAGACAGAGACTCACATACACACATCTACCTTAAGTTAGTTCAAGGGCTAGTGTTTAAAACACAAATGTACTTAAAAACTATTTGTTAACAGCCTGTTCCTACAAGCCTTCATCACTTTGCCTTATTTTTTAAAGTCTCGCCACTCCTACACCCTTTTTGTTGTTAAGCTCCACAGAGCATACTGTAATGCTGCAGAGTCAAGAAACAGATCGGCATGAGGGATATAGTGTTACAAACTGGTGTTTGAAATTAATCCAAAATAACACAAATTTCAAGAAATGACCAAATCTATGGTATCATAAAATGATGCATTCTGCTCTTTGTGTAGAAAGGATTTGATCAAATGTGTGAGTGACATTGATCAAGGCACAAATTATTAACCACCAACCTGTTTTGAGAAATGAGGACAAAACTTCCTAATAGCAGCATAAGTAAAAAAGCAGCGTTTCTTTTTCATATTAATGTCTTCTATCAATCACTGATTACTTTTAAGTTGAACAAAAACACGTTTCTTGGCAGTAGGAATTCCTCCTAAGATTTACACACTGTTTTGACAAGAATCATATAATGGTCATTGGTTAGGTCTAATCACAACAGTTCGACGCATATAACCCTAATCATCAGTCATTCCCCTAATTTTTGTTTGAGTGAAACTGCTTTGACAACACTACCAACACAGGAGTGAGCAGTGGTTGGTGTTTGTGAATGAATTGACCCAAAGGTATACTGAATGTATACACATGCTGCTTTAACTTTTTAATGATTGTAGCAGTGAAGACAGGAACAGTGTTGTTACTTAATTTCATCGTCTTCTGTCTTGATCGCCAGGTGATGTGGGGGTTCACTTTTCCACTGTTATCTGTAGGCTTTAGCTTATATCTTTATCTTTTGCACCTGATTTTGCTGCTAAATCAGTTTGACATCCTGGATCTATCAATCAAATGCATTTCTTAAGCCCGTTTTTGTTTTTCGTAAAAGTAGTTAATATTTATTCAGGGAGTTCAGTTAGTGGCAATATGAGCTTCATGGTAGCTCTGACGGAGTAGCCGTCAGGCTAAATCAGAATAGTACATATTCTGATGTATTTTAGCTGGCCTCATTTCCTTTTTCTTGGTCTTTTGTGTTAATAGTTTTGGAATGAATCTCTTGAGTTCCCTATAAGCCGTTGCATGTCCAGTAATACACAGTCAAATGTGGCACTGATAATTCTAGTGGAGGTGGTTTCTCTCTGCTATCAAACATCCCCTCAGTAGTTTCATCTGATTTTTAGACAAATATAAAGGCTGTCACTCACACAGTGGCACTTCCCCATGTCAAACAGTTATTACCTCAAACAGCATGCTATTCTCAGCCCCTGTACAGCAGCGGCCCAGCTGTTTTGAGAAGGTGTGAATCACATGATCAGCTCAACATTGGCCCTATCAACTAAGCAGCTTGCAGTGCCGGAAGAGTCGGGTGAACGAGTCCGTGATTGCTCATTAAATGTTGAATCCACAGCACCCTCTTTAGGCTGACGGGGGATAGGCAGCCCCACGAGCACAAGGGTCAACTGGAAACTGTCATCATTAATCTGAGGCGATCAAGACTGCTTCAATAATCTCCAGAAAACTACACAAATCACAGTGTCATGTTGCTTCCAGTGCAGAGTCGATGCGTGGAACAGATGCATTTGATCTAGAGCAGTCACGTTGGTCCTGAGTTCATATAATTAACTCACCTCAAATAAGCATGCATATGCATATGAGATTTTGTAATTATACATTTTATATGCACTTCATGTCCTTTTAAGAATATTTAAATTAATGAGGATGTATTCAGTAGAGGATCTTGTACTGTAGAAGCAGACGATGTCCCTATAGGTAATGATGACCTGTTGATAAAAGGGAGTGTCATCCTTCCACCCTCTCTCCCTGGCTTTACCCTTGCCATTTCTTTAGTTTATTTTTTATTTTTTATTTTTTCGAAAAGCAGATCTCCTCTCTGTCTTTTTCTTTGTCACATATCCTTCTCTCCTGCTGCTGTTTCTCTGTCTTACTTGTCCTCGCTTCTCCTTCCCTCTGACCCTCCCTCTGGTGCTTTGACTTTTAGAGAGAAAGAGAGACAGAAAGGTAGACTGTGCCGGGTGCAAAAGAAGAGAATGTGACACTGAAAAAAAAAAAGAGGGGGAAAAAATGAAAGCAGAGAGAAAGAACAGAGTACGAAGGAGAACGAGGGGAGGATATGACAATGTGACACACAAATGGAGGAGGAAAAGGAAAGCAAGAATGAGGGAGAGAAGGAAAGAAAGAATGTAAGGCAGAGGTGTGTGTGTGTGTGTGCGTGTGCGTGTGTGCGATTGCATGCCAGCGTGGGTCTGTAATGAGCCCAGCCACCCAGCTGAACAGTGGAGCAGGGTGGTGGAGATGAGATGGAGGTCCAGGCATACAGCCTGTCAGCTCGCAGGCTTTCAACTCAGCCGCTCAGCAGCCTGCAGTCACTCACTCACACACACACACACACACACACACACACACACACACACACACACACACACACACACACACACACACACACACACACACACACACACACACACACACACACACACACACACACACACACACACAGTTTATTCGTCTCTTACTCACTCTTGCACACACTGAGAGACACACAGACTTGTCTCCTATACAGATGTATGTATCCACAGAGACGCATATCCATATGGGCTTGAATTGATGCACACAGACACACACACACACACACACACACACACACACACACACACACACACACACATGCAGAGTAAGATAATCATGCACATTCACACAGATTTGCAGCATTCAAACTGACAAACACTCAGTGACACATCCAGACTCTGAGACACATGATTGAACAAAAATACACACAAGCATGCAAAAGAAACAGCCTTTTGCTGAGGATGGTTTTGTAGGGTAATGGCAGGAGTAAGGTAAAAGTGAAAAATAATATAAGAATGGAAGTAAAAGGAAAGCTGATGCAATCGTTAGAGGAATGAGAGACTAGCCAATTGGCAGTAATAAGTCATATAATATACCTGCAATTAACACCTGTAATGAAAGAGGTGTTAACGATGAGTACCAGGGAAAAGGGAGGAAAAGAAAAGGAGAGGAGGAGGGAGAACAAGATGGAAGCAGAAAGGCTTCAGGGAGACTTATGTTGAAAATAATTATGACTGTTTCGACATGTAGGCCTAGATAAAGTCTTGGTTATCTTATGAAGGCGAGCAAGTCGTGAAACAGAGAGGGGTAGGTGGAGAGCCAGATGGGGGGTGAGGGCTCAGCAGGACATATAGAAAAACATAATGTGAATATAAAGGAATACAGAGAACGCCTTCTGACTATGAGTTTAAGTCCTTCTGGCTGTGCTGCTGCCTTGAACTTAAAGTCTTATTTGTTAGAACACGATAGAGCAAAGGTTTCCAAAACTCCCGCCTTGGGTCTGAATGAGAAATAAAATCATAGCCTTTGAGATTGCAGCAGAATACTGCTTGCTGTTTCAAAATACAGAAACTGGTAATGGAGCACAGTTTAGATTAGAGAAGGCTTACACCATTAATGTAAACTCCCTATGAAATGCATCACAGTGTGTAAATGGTTGTGTAAAAGCTTTAGGTTTGAATTGTTGAAAATGAAATTGCAGCAAGCCTGAATAATAATAAATGTATTTAAAAGATCACCAACGGTTCATTCAACGAAACATTCAGCAGGGGGTTAGAAGTGTGGGCTTCGTTATACTGGACGGAATCTCACCTCCTATACAACAACGATTACCCTAGTTTCGCAGAGAATACAGTGTTATCACAGCCATTCACAATAATGGAAATCAATCCCAACATGACTTTCAATTTATTTGCATGAATAAGTAATGTGCCCTTGATTTAGCATGCGGAAGGAGTCTTAGCCCCTTTTTTTTTTAACGCTACTATTAGCATAAGAGAGGCTGATTCTTTTTAATCAACTAATAATGAATCTTAGGGGAGCTTGTTCAGACCGCACCATGAGACCGCACACACATGCACACACGCACACACGCACACACACGCACACACACACGATACCAACCTGATGACCAATTAAAACAGCAGTCCCCTGTTTATTCTTCCACTTGCTCTCTCTTGCTTCCTCTCTGCCTGTGCAGATGCTGATTATTTTTGGAATGACAGGTAACACTTCATTATTAAAAACCACAAAGTTAAGATAAAAGCATTTTTCTCTCAACTCAATTAGGTCTTTACCAAAATGAACAGTGCTAGCTTTTATTTCGTTCCCATAGACTTCAAATCTAATAGCCCCCTCTGTAATAGTTTTATTAATTGCAATCATATTAGTTCAGTTTCCTGCAACCTGTTAATGTGCAGAATGGCGTGTGTGTGTGTGCGTGTGTGTGTGTGTGTGTGTGTGTGTGTGTGTGTGTGTGTGTGTGTGTGTGTGTGTGTGTGTGTGTTGTGTGTGTGTGCGTGCGTGAGTACTGCGGGTGAGTGTGCAGTTATAATGTTTTCCTACCCATTTTACTGCCAGCCGACTTTACACTTGAGAGCTGTTCTCACCTACCAAGCTAACTTCAACTGTTTGTGTACATTGTAAAAACTATTCATCAGCTCTACCTGCCTGTTTCCAAAACCCATTTTGTATTTAGGCAGGGGCAAGAGTGTCCATTTTCTGTTGGGGGAAAAACAACAACAACAACAACAACAACAAAACACAACATTATCTTCAGCTTTTATATTTAAAGGTATTCATTTGGCAGAGGCTTTTTACAATCTAGAAACTTTTTCAACTTAATTTCTATTAACCCTCACCAGGGAATTTCATCCTTTTAGGGGCAAAGCCAGACACACAGGCCAAATGCCAGGGCAGCAAGGCCATCAAATAAAACCCTAAGTCCACAGATATAATGATTTCATTTTTAATACATAGCTATATAAGCCTATCAGTGAAATAAATACATACATAGACTATCTTTATTAAGCCTAGTTTTCCAGCGGTTCCGACCAGGTTCAGAAAAACCCACCCCTGAGTTATGTGCACAGCGTATTATGTGATGTTGCCCAAGAAGAATACAGAATTTTAACCAAAGACACTGGTGTCTAAAATAAATGTACTGACAGGGAAGGAAACGGCAACATCAACTGTGGCCGATTCGGGATCCGATTTTCCGAAGGGCATCAAGGCCAAACGGGCCACCAGTAAAAATCCTGCCTTGACCCTCACACAGCAGAGCTACGAAAAGATCCCCTTAGTTTTACATTTTTCCGCCTGTGGTATCAAATACTATTGAATTCTACCAATTACTCCACAAACCTATTTGATAAATGTGTACACCCTCCACTCTAGCAGAAGGAAACAAAATGAGCAGGTGTCATTTTGGAAAAAATAAATAGTACTGGACACCACAGGCTTAGAGGGAACATTGGGCTCACTACATTTCAAACAAGTAGAAAAGTCATGCTTAGTATTTAAATAAAACCATGCCTTGCTAGGTGATCCATCTCTTATCGTAATCAGACTTGGTATTCAGTTATGTCATTAAACAGTTGAAATATGAGGAACTTAATTTGTGATTTAAGTAAAATATTTGAGCGTTACAGATCAGTTTTTAGGTTAATAAACCGTATGAATCCCAAGGAGAATGTGTGACGATGTTGATTATTGTAAACATGTGACATGCAAAGCACAAGCTCTACAGTGTAGCCTACACACATCGGCATGTGCAGCGATGCCACTGATGGATCTTGTACAATCTTCATATTTCAGTAAGCCTCCACTCTCATGTTTGCATGAGAGGATGTGGAATGTGCAGAGTCTGAGAGCTGCTCAGCACTGGTTAGAGGGCTGGTAAAATGTCCATGCTTTAACCATATGTGATTAATATAAAACCTCTGCTGGATTTGCTTGACAGACTTTTACATGGGAAATCACAGCAAACAGAAAGCAAATAAAAAAAAAAGCAGCCAGTCAGACTCCGCTAAGAAAGCAGCAAATCTCCGAAGCGTCCTGCAGTGCATTATGGATGTGATGTCGAGCTGCGGTTCGTCTTTGTGTCCAGTTGGGTGAAGGTCTGATTCTCTGGAGCTCTGCCAGTCCCTGTGGCAGTTTGGGATTCTTGAGTTTCCAAACCAGAACCAGAAACGGGCCAACTTTTCAGGCTCCACGCTGCTCCCTGGGCGGACTCTCTGACTACTGTTTCAGATCATTACCAAGCCCCAGTAATCAAAACTGATTCATGTATATTTTGTGTGTGCGAGTACGTCTGCTGTACATATGTATGCAACTTTGTGGTAATTGTACGATTGCGTGCACCGTATGGGTGTGCATGATGATATCTAACCTCATAAAATATAACTTCAGCTTACTTAGAATTAACAGAGGCAATGCTCTTGAAAGTCTCCCTCTAGTTTGGTTTTTTTGAATCTTGCTACAATGTGGTGAGTATTCCAGCCTGTGCATGTGTCACAGAGACTACACCTCCATTCCTAACCTCTCCTGTTCTGTGTGAGGTGTGTCAGTGATGTTGATGATCTGGGGGGGAAAGCACTGGTTTGCATTGCAAAAATATTAACTCTCACTCTCTCTTTGTCCTTTTTCTACCTCTGTCTACCTCTCTCTGTCCTTCTCTCTGGCTCCCCTTCCCCTCCTCTCTCTCCCTCCCTCCCCCTCTCTCCCTCTGTGTTCCAGTGGGTACTCCTTACTACATGTCACCGGAGAGGATACATGAAAACGGATACAACTTCAAATCTGACATCTGGTCGCTAGGATGCCTGCTCTACGAGGTAAACTATGGGAATGTGTGCACACACACACACTGTCATCCTGCAGTCGACTGTAGGAGTGACGTGAGAACGCTTTGGCTCAGACACACACACATAAACAAACAAACCATCCTCAATATAACGGAGTACTGTAAGAAAATATATACAAATACGCCTGCACTTTCCCACATGGTTATACTGTATTGTATTCACCTCCACAACAAGTCATGGTGTGCAAATTACAAAATTCACACTTTAATACATAGTAATAATATATATTAAAATGGTGTGTTCCATTTCTTTACCTGGTATCGCTCCTGTTATGTGCTTCTTCCTCTTAAGTCTCTTTGAGTTAAAGTTCTTTAGCCTGGGAACCTGCTGAACGTTGAAAAGCCGGCGAGTGAAGGGAACTGACATGGCCATGTGTTTTAGATAAGGCCGCCCAGTGACACTGACTAGTTTGATTAGTCAGGAGCAAAACACCACAGGGCTCTGCTGCAGACCACACTGAGTGGAAACAAGCCCGGGAGGAGCACACAGCGGAGGGAACAAAGGAAAGAGTGAGGAGCAGAACAATGATAGACATGGATGATAGCAGTCAATCTGATGTTTCACCTTGCCAATCTTGACATGCACTGAATACACACACACACATTTTCAAATGCCCACTGTTGGTCAGGGAAACTCTCACATTTCCCTCCCCTCCTCTCTCTTAACTCCCCTGAGTTGCTGATCACTTGGGCTACAATTCAACGCACCAGTGACTACACCTTCTCTACAGCGCCTCAGGCACAGAAAGGTGGAGAATGTGCAAGAAAGAAGTTTGAGCTAAGCTTGCAGGTCATGGCTGCTCAGAGACTACGGTCCTTCATGCTAATTAGTTCCCCACAATGCACTGCGGCAACGCAGGGCTGTGGTTGGCTGAAAGCAGTGGATGCTGTAGGTCACATTCTGATTTGGTACTTTTCATATGTGTGGTGTATTGGTGCGTTTTACATTGAATATCATACTTTTACTTTTAATTAAAAACATTAAAAACATATATACACACACACACACACACACACACACACACACACACACACACACACACACACACACACACACAACTGTTGCATAGTTTATGCAGGTATGATGGTTGCATAACCCCCCCAGCACAGAACGGAACAGTTTTGTTTCATTAAGCTCATTTTGTGTAGCTAATTTGTTAATGGGAGTTTGGTTTAGTTTTTTTACTTAGGTTTAGGTAAAACCTGACGTCAAAAACTAAATATTGCTTGGTTTAATTGTATTTGTAGGGCCATGGTGCAACAAGATGTCTTACATGTGATGATCAGTTTTGTTGAGGAAGCGCTTCATTTTAGAATTGTGATAGTACTACATGTGCAGCGTGAGCATTGATTGTCTCACAGCGTCAGATGGGGCACAGTCCGTTGATCTTGAATGACTTTCACCCAAAGACAACTGTGAGGGGCCACAGTCTGGACATAGCACAGAGAAAGCAAGATGGGAGACCAGGGATGAGGAGAGGGAAGGGGAGAGAGCAAAAGTGGAGAAAAAAAAATAGACAGACTTGTTGCTCCGTCAGGAGGCAGGGAATAAAGATGTAAGTTGAAAAAGTTTAAGAATCTATATAGTAACAATATAGGAAGCTAGAGAAGGGGAAAGGCAGAAGAAGCCTTAGGAGGGAAGGACACGAAAGAGGAGATAGAAGGTTAGAGAGAAAGAAAGAGCAGAGGGGGAGAAATGGAAGGGGAAATAACGAATAGCACGAGCCTGGATATAGATTGCTGGAGAGAATAAAAAAAAAATGGGGGGGGGGGGGGGGGGGTTCATACAGAGGGAAAGACGCATAACTCCAGTCATCAGGTCAAGGTGAGCCATGCAAGGAGCCTGTGGAGATAAAGATTTTGCAACCTTATTTTTTACCAGAGCAGCGCTCACCACGCCATGCATATTCACTTTGAAGAGCAGACCTTTGCTCCACACTCGTCTTGGTAAGAGGGCATCACAGTGCATCCAGTATCAGCAAACTTGCCTCTTTCTCTCTAAAACTCTCCCACAATCCTCTTTGCTCTATTCTCCTGCTCTATATGTTCCCCTCCATATGTCTCCCTTTTCCTCATTTAACTTGCAGGCATAAGGAATTCACACAGAAATCCACGCCTGTTCCCTTTGGTGCTCATTGATTTCTTTCTGAACATACAGTAGGGGCTGAAGATTTTTGCGAGTCTTATGTTTTTGTGTATGAGTCCGTATCCCAGGGAGTTTGGTTCCTTATGTGTGAAATCGCTCAATTTGAGAGAGCCTGCATTTTTCATTCTTGTGCCTGGGGGTTCGGCTAGGGTCCGAAGGGTCCGTCCGTCAATACCGCGTCATTGTTTATCTTCATCTCGCATTCTGTTTGATCCTTCTCTTTTCGCGTCCAACCTCATTACATCACCTGACCCTGCCCTGTGCCCCCTCACCCAAACTTCCTACACCGTGGTAAACAGGGACGCTGCAGTCGCAGGGGTTGTCTCCCGGGGTGAGCAGGAAGGTAAAGAGAGAGTTTGGTCACACTCCGGTCGATGAGATTTCGGTCTCCTAGCGCTCTATCCTCCTGCTTTCAGTCAGAAACACCTCATATACGCACATTCACCCCCTTGCTCATTTTTCTCTGCTGTGTAAAAGAGATGCATTTTACACACACAATGTAGGTCCCTGGCTTTTTACGGATGTTTTGTGGTTGCCATGTTTTATATAAAGGTTAGCAGGGAAGGGGGGGGGGGGGGGTGTTTCTTGGAAAAGATTTACTGGAATGTGTCTCCTTCCTGTAGGAGCCCAGCCATCCATACCTCTGACTGTGCCCATGTCTCATGCCTCCTGCGTCACTCCTCTCCCTCCCCTCTAGTTTTGCTCTTGGTTTTATGAGGCCCAAAATGCTAGGTTCTCAGCAGCTGGCGTTTGCATGTGATGAGTTGGCCCTGTGGCTCGCTCTCTATATTTTTTGGAGAATCAGAGTGGGATTTTTGCAAGCCAAGACTGCTGTCTGTGGATATCCTTGGTAAATCCTTTTATGTATTTTATACAGTATCTGTAGTTTTTGATGCACTAATATTCACGTTCCTCCTACTAGCATCAGTATCAGGCAGTGACAAATCTAGCAATTTATCTACGTCATTTGTATACAATGTGTCTTACTCCTCCTTTTATATTTGTTATTTTCTTATCCATGCTGTCCTTCTTGCTCTCTGCCTTTAAACTTATTAACAACATTTATGAGTAGAACTCTCAATTCAGTTGTGCCTATATGAGCCCACTGCATGTCCATGTTTTGAAACTCTAGAGTTGGTAGTTTGACATATTGGGAAATGCATTTATTTGCTTTTTGAGTTGGATGAGAAGACAGACACCACACTTATATATGTCCTTTACCTGTTCAGCTTAACTGTAAAACCACATATTTTTGTTTTTACACTTCAGTAGTTTTACAGATTTAAACAAAGATATAAGCTTGCTGTTTCATTTTTCTGTGCTAAGCTAACACAATGCAAACTGTTGCTCTGATTTAACAGACAAACATGCGAGTGGCATTGACTTTGACAGCAAATATGTGTATATCCCAAAATTCTTAATTATTCCTGTACATTTCCCAATTCAAATACAACACTTGGTTGAGCTGCAGTGAGATGGGGACATGAGGACACATCCAGTTTTTCCTCAAAAGTTCAACCCACTGGAACAATCTGGCACTTTTAAGTCATTCCCCTTCTTCTCATCTTTCTTCCCTTTTAGTGTGTTGAAGTAGACTATTGATGACTCCACTGGGTGGAGGTATATTTTTAATGACTGTCCCTACACTGTGACGTATCGCCTTGATTAATATATCATCATAAAACCACATGAAGGCATGAGCACATAAAAAAGTCATGCTTTGCTCACTTGCACTGTGTGTAGATGTGTGTGTGTGTTTGTTCGTGTGTGTGTGTGTGTGTGGAAAAGCGAGAGACAAAATATACCTCTATTGCATTTTGTAGCGTGTGCCTATAATTGTATATATACGTGTGTGTGTGTGTGTTTATAAATGAGTAAATGAGAACTTGAGAGACACCCTTCAGTCCCATGCTGTAAGGGCTCCGGGGATGGGGGGGGGGGGGGGAGCCTCTCGCAGCTTCTTTTAATTGGCGTACAGGGAGAGAAGCTGGAGAGATAGAGCGGGATCAGTGTTAATTACGCTGGAAGGCCCCATCCAGACCTTTTACACGGACAGGGATGCTAGCTTTACATGCCTGGGCTGGGCAGAGCTCAGCCTGGCCAGCTGATGAAGAGCCGAGGAACAAAGGAGGGTGTGCGTGTGCGTGTGTGTGTGTGTGTGTGTGTGTGTGTGTGCGTGTGTGTGTGTGTGTGTGTTCTGCCACCAGCAGCTCACACCCCTTAGACAGACAGACAGCAGGCATGCGTGTGCATTGTATGCCTCTCGAATATCAATGAACCGTGCACACACCCATCCTCACGCACGCACACACACACACACACACACCCACACATACACAGTCACATACTCACCAGAGCCTCAGAGGTCAGAGAGTGAGTCAATCATCTAACCCATTGCGACGACACAGTCTGAAAAACGGAGTTAGTGTGTGTGTGTTCTGTGTGTGTGTGTGTGTGTGTGTGTGTGTGTGTGTGTGTGTGTGTGTGTGTGTGCTGAGAGCAGGGGGCCGGCAGCTGTCAGGGGCTAGGAGCAGCAGGCACTAATGAAGCAGATGAATAGTGCAAAAAACTCCCAAATACAAACAGGACAGTTGACATTTTTCATCTGTCAAAAGCAGAAGATGCATGAAAATACGATGGGGTCTTGTTTAACCCTTTGCCTCCTGGTGTCTATTGCTGGCTGATTTTCTCCGTCTGTTTCTTACTCACTTTCCCTTTTTTCTCGCTTCCTGAGAAAATTGTTGTTTTGGAAAGCTATATCCAGCCCTTACACACAAACCCACAGATGCCCACACTACCTGTTATACACCACTAAAAGTTGTAAATATATTTGTTATGAAGCAATTAAGAGTGTTTTTTCCCCCCACATGGTCCTTTCCAAGTAATTGAGGTGGACTTTTACTGAAAGTGGTCAGCATTCTCTGTTTCAGCATGGGCACTTAACACCAATCCATAGTGTTTTGAAAGAAAGCCAGCTGAGTCCACCTCGCACTGCCCTCTAGTTTTTTGAGAGCTTTTACTTCGTTTGTTGGAAAGTGATTCATTTCTAAAAAACGTTTCCTGACCTCACTGGACTGGCGACGTATTTATAAACAGCAGATTAGCTGGTGATTTGATTCGCTGCAGATTTAGACAATCTAATAAGTTTACATTCTAATTATTTTGTTGATATTGTTGCAGCTTCTGTTGTCCGCAATATATAAAGGCCAATTATGAACTTAAACATAACAGGCGGTTTTTGAAAAAGGAGGCTGATAATTTGAATGTGTGTTGCTAACTGCAGAATCAAATGTGAAATATAAGGTTACAGATATGTGGCTTTGTTAGAACTAGAAGTGCATCATTGCTGACACGCACAGGAATACACATTTCCTCACACATCTCATCACTGTCAACCGCCTGCTGTGCCAGTCTCAGTTGTAATTGTCGGAGCAGAGGGAGAGGGGTGTCCGAGGGGAGATGGGGAGAGGGAGATCCTCTTTACTTAGTGTTCGCATGTGTTTTTCTGAGGATATACCGTTTTGATGCGAGTGTTTGATTAGGAGTGCGGATGGATGTGCGATGGTAAATCACGTCCAGAGGAGAGATGGCCCACTGAGATTCTGCCGCCGTCATCCTGACTTCCCACTGGAAGATTTGACAGAGATCTTGTCAAAATATGCCCAATAGGGAACAAGAACTTTTCTGTCTCTGCACCATCAATGTTTGACACATTTTTTTTTTCAGTGAAAAGCGAAATGAAGAAGCCGCCCACAAGTTGGTGAATTGCTTGACACTTTTTTGGGCAATGTCAAAGGGTTACATTGGTAACCACATGCAGCAAAGACGGGCGCAATGATTTTTATCAGTAATAACTCTCATGACTAATAGGCCTTAGTGACATATTTAATCATATTTTTTATTGATTTCCTCAAGCAGTAGCTCTAAGCGGTTCACTGAGTTTGTCCCTGTAACTCAGAGGAAGGCTTAGACTTCACCTAGTGTTGTCCTTGGTTGCTGTTAAAATGTTTATATACTCCCTGGCACAGGAAAGCCTGTCCCTCTGTTTCCTTTATGGTCCTATTTACATAGAAATATACTGAGCCTGATATTGTGGAAGGTGGCACATTCACACTAACCTGCTGTATTCTGTATGGAACAATTCCATTTGGATCCATATGTGGACACATTGTTCTTAACATTTTTCACACTAACAATTAACAGACTGTCAAACACATACTGTACATCCACAGATAATCATGTAGGGGCCCCTGGGGGGGTAAAAATAATAATGTGTAAAAAAAACAAAGCAAAAATATGAATACTGAATCTGCGCACTATGATAACTTTTTTATTTTGTCCTTTTATAGCAATGCCTGCGTTTTGTTCTTCATCAACATCATGTGTAAGTTTGAAAACCCACAGAGTGCTGATGAAAAACAGAAACGGAAACCTACGAGCAATGAATGTGTATTAATGGCTCTAGATGCTGTTTCTCATTGGTCCAAAAGACGCTTCCTCTCTTCTGAAGTGCTGAGAAAGTCTCTTCGCCCTTAAACTGGTGCAGGGCATGAAACAGAAATATTGTTTTCACATACAGTAGTTAAGCTATTTGGCCCCACACATAAGGCTAATGCTCATTTATTTTCGATAGCACTGAATAAAGAAAACGATAAGAATGAGTGAGTTTGTTATGCAAGCCTGCTGCTACCTTCACCTTGTGCATGCACATTTAAACAATAAGAAGTGAGTCAGTCACTAACCCTGGCAGATATGGCATGCTATATTTTCTATTCTGAGACAGGCTGGAGGGATTCTTCACCGATTTCCACTCAGCAAAAGTCTCCTTATCCTTTCCACTCTTCCTTAGCATTCCCGTCTGCACCTCCTCTGCTCTGCTTGCTTGCATTTGTTTTCCAGAGGATACAGTTTTCTCGCTGCTCCAGCAAACTGAAAAATTCTCTCCTCTCATATGCCTGCGCCCCTCTCCTCTCCTCACTCTCCGCTCTTCTTTTTCGTAACTCTGTGTCTCTATGTCTCTATGTCTCTATATCTCCAAGTTTTTCGAAGCAGTGCAGTAGAAACAGGCTTGGGGGAAAACACATAAGCTAAGAGAGCTCTCGTGGATTTTTCTGTTTCGGTTCACTTGAATTTTGGACCACCGCTCATTCCACAACAAAAAACATAAATAAGTGTCTGCTGATTCGATGTGTGCAAAAAAACTTTGGACATACAGTGTATCGACTTGTTGTTGTCTTTATTTGTCTCTCACATCAACCTTTAATCAATAAGTCATATACCTCCAAAAAGTGAGCTGTGCAGGTTCTACTCTTCACATACTGTACGTATCATCTTCTGTGTAGCACTTGTTGAAATTTTGACTGGGTGATTTCAAGTTTCTACTTTGCTCTCTCACACCTTGTCCTTTTGTCTTTTTCTCTACTCTTCCTTTCCCTGTTCCCTTATATCTTTCCATATCAGATGGCAGCCCTGCAGAGTCCGTTCTATGGGGATAAGATGAACCTTTACTCCCTCTGTAAGAAGATAGAACAGTGTGACTACCCCCCTCTTCCCTCAGATCACTACTCAGAGGAGGTAAGTACTGTAACAGTTACCTTTTATGGTTACCTATGGTAGGTAAATATGGACCTGCTCAGTGTTTTGAAATGACTCGCGTAGTAAGTCTTGACTCCTCA
Organism: Anoplopoma fimbria; assembly: GCF_027596085.1. Classification (NCBI taxonomy): domain Eukaryota; kingdom Metazoa; phylum Chordata; class Actinopteri; order Perciformes; family Anoplopomatidae; genus Anoplopoma; species Anoplopoma fimbria. The sequence goes on along the minus strand of NC_072456.1, from coordinate 12,965,540 downwards.
ACTCCTTCTAAAAGAAAGTTTCAATTTTTTTTAAATTTCTTAATGTCTTTTAAGTGAGCTAAACTGTTTCAAGCAGTGGTTGAGGGTTTCGCCTTCTCTTTGCCAGTTTTCTGATTTTTACTTATGTTAACTATTAAAGTTGATTTTTTTATTTTTTATATGTAAGTGAAATCCACCCAGCTGTCGGAGCTACAGCACAGTACAGTATGATATTGCTCCGTGATCAAAAGACCGGCTATGATTCTACCCGTTTGAAAATTAAATGCACATATCAAAAGCATCTGGCCATGCTACAAAGTGGGGTGAAACTAAATGGGCCGGAGTGTCATGTTTCCCTAACTTAATGTTAGATCATCTGCTGTAGTTCTGTGCAGACTTACCCGTGCACACAGATGTAATGTAGTCGGGCTGCGGTTAAGATCGCCTTATTGCTGATTGCCGGTGACGTGTGTATGCATGTGCATGGCTTCGTGTTTGCATGCCCTTTTTGTGTGGGTGGCATATTTTTCCCCAACGTTCAGTCTTTTTCAATTAAAAACATTATGTCAAGTGTACGCACATGCAAAAGCTCAGGCACTGGCTCAAAGACACACACGCACACACACTGCATGCATTTGATCCATTAAGAAAGGACGACGTGCTTTCTTATGGGCGGACTAAGCTTTGTGAGTTATCGCATTTGTCTGATAGTTTTTTCTATTGTTTCAGCCCTTCAGCTACAAGTGACATTAGGCATGCAATAAAGTTGTTTTCATTATTAATGAATATGTCCAATACTTTTTGATTATTTGAGAAGTTGTATAGTCCATGAAATATCAGAAAATAGTGGGAAAATGCCCAGGATAAGTTTTTAGAGCCTTTGGTGACATCTTCCAATATTATTTTCCTTTAATTAACAGTCCAAAACTGGAAGATATTACATTTGCAATTATGTAAACCTGAGACAAACAGCACAACCTCACATTTTAGAGCCTGAAACCCCAAAATGTTTGACATTTGTACTTTTAATCTGCATTTAAACAATTATTACATTTATCGCCAATTACTTTTCAAGTCAATTATTCAGCTATTTTGTCAGCTCTAAATTACATATATATTACATCACAACTAAACTTTTTGGAAACCATGCTGCTGTGCTTTAGAAATGTCAATATAAGCTTTCTTTCTTCCGTTCATGCTTTTTGGAACTGTATGAAGATCCATCAGAAGGCTTTTGAAAACTTTTGCCGAGTTGTTTAATCCAAATACAGTGAACATCGAGTTTGCATTATTCTGCGGCAAATTCAACTTTTGTTTTATTGGTTTTATGACAGTTGGAAATTAATGGAAACAAATGTCTGTAAGATGGAGACAAAATACAATCTAAGACTGTATAACATGACTGCTTTAATTACATACCTGTACTTACATGCATACTGGTTATATAGTTATGGGGCTTAAACCTGGAAACACACTGCTCAACCTATTTTGTCCTTTATATCCATGCCTTCTGCTCTACTATCAGACTAACTGCATGAACAAGTCCACAGTGGCAAAGTTTAAGTGGCCATCATTATTCAAGTCTCTCTAGTTAAATAGTAAACCCTGATGAGAGGCTCGGTTATACTTTGGTATTAAATTAATTACGTTCATAAATGCTAATTGGGAGGTGTCTCAAGCCTCTGTAGCGTCTATATGTGTGTTTTTGGATGTGCAAGAGCAATTGTGCAAGTATATATTTGCTACAAGAGCTCTCTCCACACACACACACACACACACACACACACATACATATACACACACACACACACACATATACACACACACACACATACTACTCTGAGCTCCTGCGTTGCCCCACATGTCACCCCCATCCAGGAGAAAGGGAGACAAAGCGAAAGAGAGAGGGAATGATAGAGCGAGAGACAGGGCGATGGAGAGATGGAGATGAGGGGGGAGCCTGCAGCGCCTGTCTGGATGTAAACAATGCTCCTGAAGGATCGGCAGCAAACTGTCAGCTGCTCATCTTTGTTGTGTCATTTAACCATCTCCGTCTATGCTCCCCCCCCACCCACCCACCCCACGCCTCCCTTCACCAGCTCCTTCCCCCAACCCCCGCCACCCTCCCTCCACCTGACACCCCCCTCCCACTCGCCATGCAAAGAAGCACATGAATATTTTACATATCTGCATCTCCCCCCCCCCCCCATATCTCCATTCTGTGGGACTAATTCTCAGACTGTCTGAATTTGCATCTTTCTCTCACTTTCTCTCTCTCTCACACACACACACACACACACACACACACACACACACACACACACACACACACACACACACACACACACACACACACACACACATAAAAACTGCGGCTGACGAGAACTCGTCCAAGCCTGTGCCACGCAACAGCGGCCAGGAAGTCGGCAGACGGTTACCATAGCGACCTTGCGAAGATGTTATTTTTTTTTCCTTTCCTCTCCATCTTTTATTCTCCTCTTTTTTTTTTTTTAATGATGGCAGTGGCTGTTCCGCCGGCAAGCCTGTCTATCTATCTGCTCCAATCAGCCGCTTCGCTCGGCTTCAAGTGTAAGTGCTGTCTCCGGATGGCAATGGAGTGGCAGCAGTGTGTGTGTGTGTGTGTGTGTGTGTGTGTGTGTGTGTGTGTGTGTGTGTGTGTGTGTGTGTGTGTGTGTGTGTGTGTGTGTGTGTGTGTGTGCGTGTGTGTGTGTGTGCCTGTCTGCATTTGTGTGTGTTTGGGGGCTCAAATAAAAATAGAATGAGAAAAATAAGTGATTAGTGCGCTAATGCAGCCTGGCGACTTTGTCTCAGTTCGATTACTTGTTGCCTTGTTATTGCCTTTACGGAACAAGTTCGTTTAGAGGGCATTAAAAGACGAGCAGGTCTCTGCAGGCGAGGGTTTGTTCATTTCTGGATCTGCTCTTTTGCAGTTCGGCCTCACCAGAGTGTCACTGACTGTTTTATTTCTCTCTCTCTCTCCCTCCCAACCAACAACCCTCCTGTCCCTCTTACCAGCTGAGGAACTTGGTAGATATGTGCATCAACCCTGACCCGGAGAAGAGGCCGGACATCGCCTACGTGTACAACATTGCCAAACACATGCAGAACATGACACAGGGCAGCTAAGCCCAGAGTTTCACACGTATAGCTTGTAGAACTCCTCCCCACTTCTCTCCTTGCTTTTTCATGCTCCGCTCATACACATCTGCCTGCTTTTATACAATTAAGCAACTCTGTGATAAGGAGTATGTGTAACAGATTTATTTTCAAGGTGATGATACAGTCTACAACATGACTGGCATCCAAACCTTTTCTGCCCTAGGATAAAGATTATAGACATTATACTTTTTTTATTAGATGGACCTCTAATTCCTTAGACTTCAATATTGTTACAGCTCTGAACATCAGTGTTTTGTAACTCACTGATGTGTTATTTGCTGGCTTTAAAACGCATGTCCTCTGTATTTCCATGTTGTGAAGTAAAGCCGTTCTTCAGCAGCTGCTATGAGCAGATGCTATTTAAAGCTGATTTTTTTATTTTTTTATTTTTTTTTAATGCAAAGTTAGGCGTTACCTGTTAAAACAGTTAATCAAGACAAATATCACGAATATATAAAAATGACCTTGTAAAGTTTGGTAGGACTCATGAGACTTATGGTCAGCAGCAAAAAGAACAAAAAAGACCATGAAAACTGAGAACAATAGTTAAATTGGAGTGAAGAGATTTGAGTAACGCAAGAGTGTTATTGACGGTTGAAGCGTTGTTATGTTGCACTTTTTACCCTGGTACTGGAAGGCTGGCAGGGTGATCATGTCTAATGAATGTATTAGGAGAGGAAGGATCATTTAGAGGGTAGACTAGAGATGTGCCGGGGGGAGAACATGGGCAAATGTCTCTACAACACTTTGAATGTGAGTCATTTTGACACCTATGTATCGTCTTTGAAAAATTCAGAATCTCTCTCTTTTTTTTTGACAGCCTAGAAGGAGTGGTAGAAGGTTTAAGAAAAGCAGTTTCTACGTCTTCTGTTTACCTTTGTCACTGACACCAATAGATTTCTTCCTTGGTTCAACTTAAGATTTATTTTTTTTAATCACAATGAAGACATGGCAAAAAGAAGAATCTAAAGTCAAACGCATAGTTCTCCATCATGGTCCAGTGGCTGCATTTAACCACCCAGAAAGTTAGTCTATTTAGTGATTGTTAATGTTGCTGTGTAAGTTTGCAGTGTAGTTTTCTTGTTGAGTAACAAATATGTTGAAAACATAGCAGATCTTTGTCTTGTGAAGCCGTCCATGTCATCAGTAAATCACAGCGTACCTACCTAACTTATATTCTCCGTTGAGATACCAAAGAGAAAATCACACATAGAAAATTCAGTTTTTATATGTTATGGTATCTTCTATAAGAATAATATTTTAAAGTGTTGTACTGAAAAAAAGCAAGCACAATGGTCCTCTTTGTTTTACTGTACTGTATTGTATTGTAACAGTTCCTATTGATTCAATACTGTATGCTTTTAACCCTTTATTCATTTGGTGGAAGAAAACAGGGTTTTTCAGCATTTTTCTTTTCTTTTTTACAGTGAGTAGGTTTACACCAGGGGGTCGCAAATAACCAGCACTCACTACCACTGGTTTACAAAATAACAATGATACCACATGAATGGTATAGTAAGTAATTAATGATCGATGACGCTTTAATTCAGTGTCTTACCAAAAATCTTTTAACATCATCAAATATCCTGCTAATCGCTCATTGAAATGATGTACATGTATGCCCATGTTTCTCATGTTTCTTTTTTTTACATAACATTCAATTCTATTTACTTTACGTGTTATTTTCAAAACCAAAGCTTAAGTTATTTTGTTTTGGTCAGCAGAATGTTTTAATAGTTTGTTGATGGTTATTTGTCTGAGACGTGCAAAGACAGGTTTTGCAATTTTTGTTTGCAATTTTTCTCCACCCACTGCAGTAAAACTGTTTTTTTTCTCCATTCAGTTAATATCTTAATTGTTTATCTTAATGTTCTTCAGGCACAGTGCTGTGTAACTCTACATTCTCCTAACAAGAGCATCTGTAGAGCACCAAAACATTTAGGTATTTAAATCACTTTTTAGATATTGAGTTTTGATGCTTTAAAGAACTCCAGAAATAAATTAGAAGTATTTACCAGCAAAATACCAAAAATGCTTTTTATTGAAATTTACATTCATGCCCTTTCACAATGCCAGCGCACCATCATCAGTTAGAAAATGCCCCAGAAAAGATTGAATATGTATTGAACGTCTTCTAGTTGGTTATGAACGTGCAATATGCAGTGCATAGTCATGTTTTTTTTAATAAATTCTCACTAGGAGGTTTATAGCACACAGTGCAAAGTCACTTTAAGGATTATGGCCATTTCTTGGTAGGGAGTATTTTTTTTTTATTTTTTTTTTAATAAACATTTGACCATGCTCTCCTAAATCTCAGCCTTTTACCTCGGCTTAGTTTACTTCTCCACAGGCCCTCTTGGTTTTCCAGAAGTAAAACGTTGCAAACACTATTTATTTTTTTGGTACTTTGGTTGTTTTCTGAACATTTCATGTCAAATTAAAGACCCTCATCACAAGCTCCTTGTATACTAACTAAATGCAATAAAGCTTTCAAATTGCTTTCGTCTTACAGTGAGTGCTCTTACCAGGTTTATATGCGTTTCACATCTCAACACTTGATTTCCAAGAGATGCAGTAGTAAAAAAGTACACTCTAGTAACGTTTATACAATTCCAAACATTGCCAAGGCTGGCCAGTATGATTCCGTTACAGCGCCGTGGCAGTTTCACACCTGCGATGCTGAACCAGATGGGTTATTTGTAAGGAAGGACGAAACTTCGAAGGCCAGAATGAGCCTGCGCCTCCTCTCACCAACAAAGTGTAAACATGAGTGTTTTTTGTTCATGTAACCTCAATTTACAGTAAGAGTTGGGCCAGTTCACCTTGATCAATAACTGGCAAATGACACCAGCCTAATGGTAAGTATATTTATTTAACCATTTATTTTCTGAACACACTGCTATAAACAACAAAATCCAGACTGTTGCTAGAACAACTTTTTGTATTGGTCCACAAGATCATGTGATATGTATTTTCTGGCGATAAAAAGCCATCTGAACATAGATAACCAGTAAATATGATGTCATGTTATATTTCCTGACTCCCCGAACTTGAGGATGCCCTTAATGCACTTTTTAACCACTCACAGAAAAATGGATTATGGGATACTGGCGGCTACATGGAATAAACAGGTGTCCTCCAAATATGGACGTAAGGAGGCTGCATTTCTCATCTGCATGTGGAGGAAAACTCAGACGAAAAAGTGATTATTTCTTCAGACAAAAAGAGAAAAATATAAAATTTGATGTTTGACAGCTCAATCGTATTTTTTTTTTGATTAATTTTAGTACAAAGCAGGTCTGATTCATTTTTACATTTTTAATGATATTATTATGGATTATAAAGGTTGATACAAATATGAAAGGTAATGCTGCAAAAACACATGAAAACAGCAGCTGATAAAAAGACAAAACACCATCTTTTACATGAATTGCTTGCTGGTACTGCAAGTAGCAACATTTCTTTCCGTCTGCATCTGCAGGACTTAACTGCTGCTACTTCTTTCTTTTTCTTTAGGTGGTACAGTTTGGCATTTGTTCAACTGGTCAGAAAATAAAAATGGACAATATGACAGTAACTCAACAGATCAATAAAGCACAGGTTACTATGATATAAAGCCATGCTACACAAGCGTGATTTTAAATAAACTACCGGTTTAACATTATACTGAAAAAACTGAAAACAAGTTCCACTTTCAAAGTGCACATTAAAACGAGAGAAAAAATACTAGAACCATTTAGCACAATGTAGCGCTGTTAAGCAAGACATTACAAGTCTATCTTTTCTTCACAAGCGATCTATATAAAAAACAAAGTAATAAGTGTAGAATTCCATCAGGTCTTTCCTCTTCAGCAATTGTCTTCAGATCAAGGGACATTAGCATAAACTAGCAGCAAAAAAAAAACAGGAAATAGTGCAATTATTGATGGGTACTCAGCAGATGATGGTGCACTTTACAGATACATTATACATACTTGCTCATTGACTCAAAAAACAATAAACAAAAGTCATCAGTCTACTCACTGGCTTCTAGTTCAAGCATCACGTCTTCATTCGCTACCCTGTGGAGAAATAAAGTGAAGATTGCCTTTATAGAACAACCTTTATATAGAATACAACAGTCATTGGGCTATTCAAACGTGTTAAGACGTACGGTTTCTATGAACATAATCTAGAAACCTCACTAACGAATTGAGTTCAGCTGCAACAACTGTCCCTGTGCTGTAAATTAAACTAAACTACAACAACTGCAAAACAAACAAGTCACAATGTCACAGTGAAACTGATGCACGAGGTGAGATGTAGAATGATCTTTACTTTCTGGACTTTCTGTGCTTCAGAATGTAAATCTTGCAGACGACCAAAAGCACAGCCACAGATGTAAGGATGATAAGGAAGACCAGAAACCCAATGACAGCTTTGTCATTATCTGTAAAATGATGGAGAAATAATTTGAAAATGGTGGCATTTATGTTAAAGATGCAATGAATAGAAATGTAAGTGTGCACCGTCTGTCAAAGCGAAATGTGTCACAATATTTTACTGAACAATGTGAGACAATTTGTGGCATTAATTTAAACAGCACTTACAGGAAGTGAAAACAGTGTCTTTCTTGGGCTCGCTCCGATGATATCCATTAAAAACAGTCAGCTGGAAACACAAACAATCCATTAATTAGGAATTATAGCATTTGAACAAAACGATTGATAAAGGTATAATAATTTTGTGAAACCAAAAATTAGGATTATGCAAACCTCCAGTCTATATTCTGTTGAGTAGCTTAGATCTTTGAATTCAAAATCGCACTTTCCGTTTTTAAGCTCATTAGTCACACCACCGTTATAAAGACGTGCAATGTATGTCTTCTCAGGCCCTTTCCAACGTTTTCCATAAGAACAAGTTACTCTTATCACGTTATGTTCTGGATGATTCACCTTCAGTGAAGTGATAGCGTCTGGTACTAAGAGAGTGAAGAAAAACAACATATTTCCCTTTAGATACAACACTGACTCACAGTCAAAGTGACACTGAAGTTAGCTTTAATGGCCGTTTTAACACTGATAAGCATCATTAGTGTGTTGCTGTATTGGTTGTCCTGGTTGTCAGTAGTGATATATAGACACATTCTCTAATAAAGATAATCTAATTTACTTTGAAAACAATTATTGTTATAAACTCAAAGTAAAAAAAAAAAAAGATAATAGAAATTGTAATACTATTCATCATTATTTAGTTAGTATTCTGTATTCTTGTATGTCAATAAATGATAAGTGATGATGTTTTATACATTTTCTAAAACTTTTTGTCCCAAACAGCTGTTATGTTATGGAAGTTGTGTGAGGAATTTGTAGGTTGGACATCACATGTGTCTTATTTTTGTAATAAAGCTACCCTGAAATGCAAACTGTAGATGTTAAAGCAGGAAACAAATTAATTAAGAAATGGTATATAATTGGCAGACATATAAGTTAATGGAATAACATGTACATTACATTAAAAAAAAAGTTTATTCCACTTAAAGTTGTTGTTTGTTTAAAATCCATTGTTTAAAGACATGATTTACAGTGAATGAAAATGAAAAACGTTATATATATATTTTTACAAATTAATTGTAATGTATCTGTCTATAATTCTAGTCAATAATTACTCTGGTACCAAACTCCAGAGTCAGAAGAATCAGAAAATCTGAAAAATAATATTATAAATAAAACCGTAATAAATAAATAGGCTGTCTTTTTTTTAGACACTTACTTCCCGCCTCAGTTTGGATATGAACTGGAGTTGGTTGGGTAACTGTCTTGTAGTTGTATTTGGTTTGGACGTCACAGTTATAGGTGGTAAATGGTTCCAGTCCTTCAATTTTACATGCTCGTCCTGGCGGTTTCACGTTAGCTAGAACTGCAACACAGTTTGGTTGTGATTAACTAAACAACAATGCGACAAAAACAGAATAACGGAAAATATAAAACAGCAGATTGTTTTGTTGGTGAAGTTACTCATAAAGGGACAAGAAAATAGATATCAGTCAGTCAGTCATTCAATCAATATCATCAATGTGTCATTGGTAGATCACCAACTGGCCCTGCAAGCTAAAACACTCCACATGCTAAAGTGTTAGCATGAAGCACTGAGTCAAATGTCAACAGTATGTTTCACTATTTAGGTAAACTGACAAGTAAAATGATCTCCAAAGACTTCCAAAAGTGCATTCCTGTAAAATGAATCAAATGATAATAGGAATACTCTAAATACTTTTACTTACTATTTTGTTTCTGATTGTAGTGAGGGCTACAGCTGCAGGCATAAGAAAGCTTCTTAAGATCAGGAAGGACAGCTCCACACTTCCTACTGGTCGTGTCCCATCTCAACTGAATGGAGATGTTGGTGACAGTTGGCGTTTTGAAGCTTATTGTAAGATCTGTTGGAACACATCAGACATCTGTAACACTGAACTTAACATCTGGAGCTGTTCTTTTCTCCAAAGTTATCTCAGGATACAAGCTGGTTCTTATCAATGCACAGAGGTGAAGTGAATATTAACATACCACAGTCAATCCTGACTTTGAAAGCAGTCGTGTTTTTTACGGGGACATTGTTTTTCTTGATCTGACCAGTACAGCTGTAGTCTGTGAAGGGCTCCAGATCAGACAGTTTCTTGGTGTTGGGTTCATAGGCTTCTGTGGAGACACAAGGATGACAGCTTTTCTTCTACAGCTGGTATTTGTTTCTTGGTGCCAATGAGCACGTAGACTCAAATCTGAACACATTCACAGCAAATAAATAAATATTTTATTTACAGAGAGCACAAAGCAACAGGCTACCTCCTCTTCCTCTTACCCCCAAAAGACAATTTAGATTCAGTTTTAAGTAAAACTGTTGAGCATCTGCTGTGAGCATTTTTCCGTTGAAAAACTCTAAAAGTGGTTAAAAAGTGAAAGTTTATTCAACGTCTATTTGTAGACGTCTATTAGACGTTCACGTTTAGACCACATGTCAACGTGATTTGCAATAGTGCATTTGTAATCCTCTACGTTGTGCTAATAATGTTATATTATCACTTTAGAAAGTTTCTATGAAACCATATCCACATTTCTCAGTTGAAAGCCAATATTGCAAATCACGTCTAAATGTGGTCTAAACGTGAACGTCTAATAGACGTCTACAGATAGACGTTGAATAAACTTTCACTTTTGAACCACTTTTAGACATAAACATCTTTTAAAAGTCCTTTGAACCTCAAACTGCTCACAGTAAAATATGTAGCCATTAAACACGTAGTCATAGTAACACATTAACAGTTTACAGGACAAATAAGACCATCTGACACAGGCAACAATGAATTAGTTTTTATTCATACAACTACAATGAAATTGAAAATACACACAACAGAATCTCCCGTTTCTTCTTTAAATGTCGTTGTCAAAGCCTCCAGGAGCCGGTTTCAGATGATCTGTCATATTTCAGATGGATGTCTGTAAATTAAACAAGAATTATAAAACATATTAACTCTTGAACCAGTCTGTTCATCGGTGACCATAATCGATTTTAAACGTCTTTTCAACGTAAAGATGCTCACTGGCATATTACACATTATAATACTTTATATTGTTTATATGTTGCTCTATGCCAAACAACAATGTTCTGACTGTCTTCTTGTTTGTACATCAATTTATTTTACTTACTTCCCCATTTTAAACTGTCCCCATTTAAACTGTGTACCTCCCCATTTAAACTGTGTACCTCCCCATTTAAACTGTGTACAGCCCCATTTAAACTGTGTACCTCCCCATTTAAACTGTGTACCTCCCCATTTAAACTGTGTACCTCCCCATTTAAACTGTGTACAGCCCCACTAGCTCTCTGTAATGTATTAAGATGTAAAATGGCCTAAAACTCACTTTATATCAGTGAACTACAGCGACAGCCCATAAACACATCAACATTAACTTACACACATATTAATGTTTACTGTTGTCCAGGTAGCAGTAGCTACAAGCTAGCATGCTAACGCTACAAGCTAGCAGCCTCGCCTGCATCGTGAATAACTGAATCCAGTAGTTGAAGTACTTACACAGTGTGTGCAGCGTGAAGCCTCGTGTTCATCAGCTCGTTCCTGTCGTCGTGTCTCGTGAGTCTCGGCCGTTCCTCTCGTGCAGTCGAAGTTCTTGCGCATGCGCGTTACAGCTGTAAGCGAACTTTCTTATTTAAGAGTAATGTATAAAAATGACCGGATCACGACGTCCTAGAAGCTTATTTTAGCAGCAAATAGTCGATAAAGTCCGATATTTCCGACTTTTTATGTGAAACATTAAATTTCAACGACCAGTTGAATACTTTACATAAATACTATAATGTATATAATATGTTAATGTCGTCTCTCTTACGTTACAACAGAACACATTATCAACCAAATGGTGTTTTGTGACATGTTGAAGTTGTAACCGTGTTTTAGCCGGTTGAAAAGACGTCTATAGATGTTTAGACCCGATTTCAACCAGTTTTCAACCAGATTTAGACGTCTAAATCCCGTCTACTGCTCACTGGGTCTACTGTGGCCAATGGTCTTTAGTTTCCATATATTCCATATAAATCCATTCATAATGTTGATAGACAAAGTCTCTTTACTTCCCTTCTTTCCACTTACCCTGACAGGTGTAATCAATGGTGAGATTGCTGCAGTTTGGAGGTAAATTTGGTTCAATTTTTGCAGGAAGTTCAGTTGGACCTGTCTGAGTTATTTCCTTTGGATCTAAGAAATCTGTAGAAAGAAAGGAAACGTCACAGACATTAAACATCATGACCCAAAGTCCACATGCAATTTGAAAACACACAATGACTCTACTGTACATACCAACAGTGATGTCTTTGGTGAGGTGAAAGAAAGCCCCACACTTTCCTGAAGTGAAGCTTGTAGTTAAATTTGTGCATATGTCATTGTAACCAGGTTTGATGCAGAACTCTTTATTGTTGCTTTTGCACGGCATAGCTGGAATATAATTTTTTGTTGAAAGTGAAGAGCTGATGTCCCAGTTACTCCGGTAACAAACATATCCAGGCATGCAGCTGCCTTCTTCAACTTCAGTTTGAGCTGAAATACATAAGTGAAATGATCTGCACACATCCGTCTGTCGGTCACATTTTATAGATTAAAATAAAATACAATGAAAATCAAACGTATGAATTATTTTTACTCACTCATATCCAGTGTCAGTGTCATAGTTCTATTTTCAATGTGTTTACAGGGTTTTGCTTTGCCAGCGTTATCGATGAATGTCACATTAAGCTCATATTCAGTACAGGGCTTCAGATGTGGGATTTTATGTGATTTTTGATTGAAGGACTGAACGATGGGTTTGCCTGGTCGGCCCTCTTCTTTAATGATGACGTTGTAGTTGGCGGGGGTAAAGTTCAACATGTCAACCTGGAAGCCAAACTGGATGGCTGTGACATTGTAAAAACCTGAACACAAAATCAACAGAGTTATAAAATCTCCTGCTGTGGTTAATACAAACCACCTGAGGACATCTGTCATTCTCAGACAGTTTGTTCATGTAGATGTTGGAAAAAAATATAATTAGTGGTTTGTTAAAAAATGAAAAATGATAGTGATACTCACACTCTGGAGGTGGAGGTGGAGGGGCTGGTGTGGTGGCTGGAGAACACATTAAAATGAGATTAGAGAAGGAAACAACAAAATATTAATATACAAATATAAAACTTTGAAAACTACGAAGCAACTTGGAAGTGAAGCAAGTGTCAGTATTTCATGAACTTCTAGTAATCCATTCCTTAGCTGTGCTAGTGTTAGTAACTGTTGTCCCTACTTGTCGCAGTCCTCAACAAGACAAGTGGAGGGCATGTAAGGAGAAAAATCAAACCTTTGGTTGTAGGAGTCATGGTCATGTTGGGCGTGGTGTTTGGAGGTGAAGTCTGGTTTTGAGTGGTGGTATTCTGAGAATTTATTAACCAAAATCAGGCCATAGACAATATCTCAATGCTAGCTCCTACTTCATCAAAGGAGCTACACGTAGCATTTTCCCTCCATGATGATGACCACATGAATCCTGTTTCCTCTCGTTACAAATATGGGGTTGCTACGTGTTAATCCTTCCCTCACATTTGTTTTATCAAGAAGAGAAGAGGTGAAAAAAAAAACATAGTAGCACTAGGCAAGAGAAAATGGTGGCCAACCTCAACAGGATTGTGTCAACAGAGGTATTGTGATGGCATAACGTTGCATCAATAGCTACCTAAATGAGCTTCTTTACATAGTCAATAAACTTACTATTATTAAACCAGCTTTGTCAACTTTGTCTCACAGAACCTGTAAAATAAACTCTCTATTTACATAAAGACCGGATCAGTGAATAAGATTTCAGATACAGTATAACTTGCTATACAACCTAAAAGTAACCCATAAATCTAGCTTGTTCTTAAATAACAGTAGTCTCACTGTGCAGGCACTTCAGACGGGGAAGAAAAACATAAATGCATTTAATGGGGTGAGCAATCAATGGATCATTACTGTATATAACTTAATCAACATAATAAGCACAAACACTATGCACCTTTTCTGGAGTATTTTTCCATAATTTGAGGGTGTAAATGTACACTCCCGAAAGTATAGATACTTTGCAGCCAGTAATTGTTAGTTTGCTTAAACTCAGCTTTGAAGCAGGCCAATTAAGGGGAGACACAGCAGGTGAAAAGGGTTAAAAAAATGAACTAATAGATACCACCCTGGAACTTCCCCATTTGATTACTTACACTTAGAATATTATTATTGTGATAAAGGTTTTCTGAAATGTTAAGTTTGAATATGCAAATAAAGCATTATGTTATTAAATGATATGCTAATTTGCGTACCTTTCCAGAACAGTTATCTGAACATTGGATAAAGCCAGGCTTAAAATTCTTGTTTCATTTTATCGACATTTAAGAGTCAAAGGTTTTTACAAAGAGACTTTTGAAAATCTCTTTTCATCACTCCATAAATCAGAAAATTACGTCAACAGCCACAAAGAAATCTATTTTCACCTTGTTATAGAAACAAGCGGTTTATAGATCAGGCTATGAATGATATTCGAACAAATCCTTCAGTAAAAACCTTAAGAATATAGATTGGCATAAAACTGTAAAAGTTTGGTGTATGTCAGAGCTACTGATGTGGAGATTCCTTGCTCAGAACACGAGAAAAAAAAGTTTATTGAGATAACGGCCTTTAAGATATGTATTGTAAAATTCCATAAATTTTGCAAAACAATAGGGTAAATAAAAAGTAATAGAAGGATTAGTTTTCTAATGTTTAAAATATGCAATGGGGCATTATCTAATGTAAATCTACAGACACAAATATACAAATTGAAATAAAATTAACACCTCAATGTGTATTTTGTCTGTTTTCTTTCCACTAGTCTGAAAGAGAACATGGAAGCAAAATATCCCATGATGTCAAAATTACAGTGCATAAAAAAAATAATAAGACACCTTAAGAACAGAAAGGAAAAAATACCTGTGAGTAAAATTAGACCTGAAGATTGACTTTTCTTTCCTGTGCACCACTGTGAGCATTATGAATGCCACACTACTTCCTGTACTGGGCTTAAACGCAAACCGCCATCGCAGATTAGCTGCATAATGTATGAACATATGCGTTTCATTCTACTTTGGCAAATCAAAATGTTCTGAGATGAGCACAAACTGGAATAAACTTACATGTTTTGTACCGATATAACTGTCTGTAGGTGACTGTGTCCCCACATTTCTCCAGTAAGGGCTTGCTATCTGATACTTATACTTTACTTTGGAACTGTTTATTAGTGTCTGCCATTAAAACTTTGGGTGAGTCAGGTCACCTTAATTTTATTTCCATTGTCAGGCCAAATTCATTTCATAAAATGCTTGATTTGGTGCTGAAGAAATGAGACAGAGTAAATAGAGTTTGAGGTGAAGGTGTTGCACAAGGTTCAGCACAGCTGGTGGCATAATTAAAATTAAACATATTGTTAATTAATAATAATTGATTGTTATATGTTATGTGTTGCCCACTCACCTTTTGGAGTTGGAGATCCTTGACCTGCACGGAGAAAACGTTTTAACATTAAAAGCTTTTTTGTCATGAAAGAGTACAATGTAGTGCACAGAACATGCAAAAAATGAAAGAGAGACAAATAATTTGCTAGTTCAGAAAGCAAACCACGATTTCCTGCTTTGCACTGAAACCTCGAACTTCTTTATACTTGCACAATTAGTTTCAGTTTGCACATATCACTTGCTCATATCGAAGCACAAATAGACCAAAAGCATTGTCAGGTCAAACAGAGAAAAGCCTTTTCATCTGAAGTTCTGCAGGAGGCAGTGCTGAACAAACTGGTTGCTATAACAATGTTGCAAAGAGCCACACTGAAACCTAGAACCTCTCCATACCAACCTCAACACGATTGTCAACAGAGGAACAGCGATGGCATAACTTTGCGTCAATAGCTACCTAAATTAGCTCCTTTACAGAGTCGATAAACTAACTATTATTAAACTAGAGTCATAACACCTCCTACTATAGTTAATACAAACCACCTGATGTCATCTTTTAATCTCAGACAGTTTGTTCATGTTGGAAAACGATATAATTAGTGAGCTTTTCAGTCCAACTAAGCAAAAACTATACTGATCTTAATTAATGTTATCACATTTTCAGTGTTCAAAAACACAAGTGTGAAATGCATTAAAGTTTCTGTAGCGTATGTCTTACCAACCAAACAGCAACAATAGCAGTTATTTTATCAGAAACTCCTTAATTATATATCGACAAATAAAAAGACTTAAGGATGACATATACAAAGATATGACTTCACAAAACTTATTTTTGTTTCCACATTCCCGCTATAATAAAATGAATAGATAATACAGTTAATAACGTTGATAGTTACAGTTGACCATAGCGATGATCTGAGCCCAGAGCAGGAGGATCTTGACGCCAGAGAGTCCTTCCATATCCAGGAGTTTTTTTTTTACTTCTGTTAAATGTTTAGGAAGAAATGTTCCAATCTTGGTTACACATGAAACTTTGTCATTCGACACAGCCGTCTGTTAAACCGTACATTTCCTGTGGGAGATGTATGGTTTCTGTGACCGCCCCAGATCACTGAGGGTTGGCACGCAGTACATTGAGAACGTAAAGCGCGATGTCAGCCCTGCTCTGGAATGAAAAGTTTTTGTTCTAAAACCAGTTTGCTCTGTGATAGTAGCTGCACAATTTCACAAGTACTTCTAATCTGAGACATAAAAACATAGAACAAGCAAAGAGCAAATGTTTTACTGCTCTCTCTCTCTCCTCTCTCTCTCTCTCTCTCTCTCTCTCTGACTCCTTCCTGCTCTGACGC
This sequence comes from Anoplopoma fimbria, assembly GCF_027596085.1. NCBI lineage: Eukaryota > Metazoa > Chordata > Actinopteri > Perciformes > Anoplopomatidae > Anoplopoma > Anoplopoma fimbria. The sequence continues at coordinate 12,949,002 of NC_072456.1, read as the reverse complement.
TATCAGATCATCAGTATTATAGCGCCCGGCCAGATGCTGTGTCTTCTCTCGCACACTTTTTTTTGTTAATGTTGCTGTGTAAGTTTGCAGTGTAGTTTTCTTGTTAAGTAACAAATATGTTGAAAACATAGCAGATCTTTGTCTTGTGAAGCCGTCCATGTCATCAGTAAATCACACCGTACCTACCTAACTTATATTCTCTGTTGAGAAATCAAAGAGAAAATCACACATAGAAAATGCAGTTTGGTTTTTTTTAAGGAAGGATTAAACTTCGAAGGCCAGAATGAGCCTGTGCCTCCTCTAACCAACAAAGTGTAAACATCAGTGTTTTTTGTTCATGTAACCTCAATTTACAGCAAGAGTTGGGCCAGTTCACCTTGATCAATAACTGGCAAATGACACCAGCCTAATGGTAAGTATATTTATTTAACCATTTTTTTCTGAACACACTGCTATAAACAACAAAATCCAGACTGTTGCTAGAACAACTTTTTGTATTGGTCCACAAGATCATGTGATATGTATTTTCTGGCGATAAAAAGCCATCTGAACATAGATAACCAGTAAATATGATGTTATATTTCCTGACTCCCCGAACTTGAGGATGCCCTTAATGCACTTTTTAACCACTCACAGAAAAATGGATTATGGGATACTGGCAGCTACATGGAATAAACAGGTGTCCTCCAAATATGGACGTAAGGAGGCTGCATTTCTCATCTGCATGTGGAGGAAAACTCAGACGAAAAAGTGATTATTTCTTCAGACAAAAAGAGAAAAATATAAAATTTGATGTTTGACAGCTCAATCGTATTTTATTTTTGATTAATTTTAGTACAAAGCAGGTCTGATTCATTTTTACATTTTTAATGATATTATTATGGATTATAAAGGTTGATACAAATATGAAAGGTAATGCTGCAAAAACACATGAAAACAGCAGCTGATAAAAAGACAAAACACCATATTTTACATGAATTGCTTGCTGGTACTGCAAGTAGCAACATTTCTTTCCGTCTGCATCTGCAGGACTTAACTGCTGCTACTTCTTTCTTTTTCTTTAGGTGGTACAGTTTGGCATTTGTTCAACTGGTCAGAAAATAAAAATGGACAATATGACAGTAACTCAACAGATCAATAAAGCACAGGTTACTATGATATAAAGCCATGCTACACAAGCGTGATTTTAAATAAACTACCGGTTTAACATTATACTGAAAAAACTGAAAACAAGTTCCACTTTCAAAGTGCACATTAAAACGAGAGAAAAAATACTAGAACCATTTAGCAAAATACAATGGAGCGCTGTTAAGCAAGAAATTACAAGTCTATCTTTTCTTCACAAGCGATCTATATAAAAAACAAAGTAATAAGTGTAGAATTCCATCAGGTCTTTCCTCTTCAGCAATTGTCTTCAGATCAAGGGACATTAACATAAACTAGCAGCAAAAAAAAAACAGGAAATAGTGCAATTATTGATGGGTACTCAGCAGATGATGGTGCACTTTACAGATACATTATACATACTTGCTCATTGACTCAAAAAACAATAAACAAAAGTCATCAGTCTACTCACTGGCTTCTAGTTCAAGCATCACGTCTTCATTCGCTACCCTGTGGAGAAATAAAGTGAAGATTGCCTTTATAGAACAACCTTTATATAGAATACAACAGTCATTGGGCTATTCAAACGTGTTAAGACGTACGGTTTCTATGAACATAATCTAGAAACCTCACTAACGAATTGAGTTCAGCTGCAACAACTGTCCCTGTGCTGTAAATTAAACTAAACTACAACAACTGCAAAACAAACAAGTCACAATGTCACAGTCAAACTGATGCACGAGGTGAGATGTAGAATGATCTTTACTTTCTGGACTTTCTGTGCTTCAGAATGTAAATCTTGTAGACGACCAAAAGCAGAGCCACAGATGTAAGGATGATAAGGAAGACCAGAAACCCAATGACAGCTTTGTCATTATCTGTAAAATGATGGAGAAATAATTTGAAAATGGTGGCATTTATGTTAAAGATGCAATGAATAGAAATGTAAGTGTGCACCGTCTGTCAAAGCGAAATGTGTCACAATATTTTACTGAACAATGTGAGACAATTTGTGGCATTAATTTAAACAGCACTTACAGGAAGTGAAAACAGTGTCTTTCTTGGGCTCGCTCCGATGATATCCATTAAAAACAGTCAGCTGGAAACACAAACAATCCATTAATTAGGAATTATAGCATTTGAACAAAACGATTGATAAAGGTATAATAATTTTGTGAAACCAAAAATTAGGATTATGCAAACCTCCAGTCTATATTCTGTTGAGTAGCTTAGATCTTTGAATTCAAAATCGCACTTTCCGTTTTCAAGCTCATTAGTCTTGACACCACCGTTATAAAGAAGTGCAATGTATGTCTTCTTAGGCCCATTCCAACGTTTTCCATAAGAACAAGTTACTCTTATCACGTTATGTTCTGGATGATTCACCTTCAGTGAAGTGATAGCGTCTGGTACTAAGAGAGTGAAGAAAAACAACATATTTCCCTTTAGATACAACACTGACTCACAGTCAAAGTGACACTGAAGTTAGCTTTAATGGCCGTTTTAACACTGATAAGCATCATTTGTGTGTTGCTGTATTGGTTGTCCTGGTTGTCAGTAGTGACATATAGACACATTCTCTTATAAACTCAAAGTAAAAAAAAAAAAGATAATAGAAATTGTAATACTATTCATCATTATTTAGTCAGTATTCTGTATTCTTGTATGTCAATAAATGATAAGTGATGATGTTTTATACAGTTTCTAAAACTTTTTGTCCCAAACAGCTTTTATGTTATGGAAGTTGTGTGAGGAATTTGTAGGTTGGACATCACATGTGTCTTATTTTTGTAATAAAGCTACCCTGAAATGCAAACTGTAGATGTTAAAGCAGGAAACAAATTAATTAAGAAATGGTATATAATTGGCAGACATATAAGTTAATGGAATAACATGTACATTACATAAAAAAAAAGTTTATTCCACTTAAAGTTGTTGTTTGTTTAAAATCCATTGTTTAAAGACATGATTTACAGTGAATGAAAATGAAAAACGTTATATATATTTTTACAAATTAATTGTAATGTATCTGTCTATAATTCTAGTCAATAATTACTCTGGTACCAAACTCCAGAGTCAGAAGAATCTGAAAATCTGAAAAATAATATTATAAATAAAACCATAATAAATAAATAGGCTGTCTTTTTTTTAGACACTTACTTCCCGCCTCAGTTTGGATATGAACTGGAGTTGTTTGGGTAACTGTCTTGTTGTTGTATTTGGTTTGGACGTCACAGTTATAGGTGGTAAATGGTTCCAGTCCTTCAATTTTACATGCTCGTCCTGGCGGTTTCACGTTAGCTAGAACTGCAACACAGTTTGGTTGTGATTAACTAAACAACAATGCGACAAAAACAGAATAACGGAAAATATAAAACAGCAGATTGTTTTGTTGGTCAAGTTACCCATAAAGGGACAAGAAAATAGATATCAGTCAGTCAATCATTCAATCAATATCATCAATGTGTCATTGGTAGATCACCAACTGTGGCCCTGCAAGCTAAAACACTCAGCATGCTAAAGTGTTAGCATGAAGCACTGAGTCAAATGTCAACAGTATGTTTCACTATTTAGGTAAACTGACAAGTAAAATGATCTCCAAAGACTTCCAAAAGTGCATTCCTGTAAAATGAATCAAATGATAATAGGAATACTCTAAATACTTTTACTTACTATTTTGTTTCTGATTGTAGTGAGGGCTACAGCTGCAGGCATAAGAAAGCTTCTTAAGATCAGGAAGGACAGCTCCACACTTCTTACTGGTCGTGTCCCATCTCAACTGAATGGAGGTGTTGGTGACAGTTTTCTGTGTGAAGCTTATTGTAAGATCTGTTGGAACACATCAGACATCTGTAACACTGAACTTAACATCTGGAGCTGTTCTTTTCTCCAAAGTTATCTCAGGATACAAGCTGGTTCTTATCAATGCACAGAGGTGAAGTGAATATTAACATACCACAGTCAATCCTGACTTTGAAAGCAGTCTTGTTTTTTACGGGGACATTGTTTTTCTTGATCTGACCAGTACAGCTGTAGTCTGTGAAGGGCTCCAGATCAGACAGTTTCTTGGTGTTGAGTTCATAAGCTTCTGTGGAGACACAAGGATGACAGCTTTTCTTCTACAGCTGGTATTTGTTTCTTGGTGCCAATGAGCACGTAGATTCAAATGTGAACACTTTCACAGCAAATAAATAAATATTTTATTTACAGAGAGCACAAAGCAACAGGCTACCTCCTCTTCCTCTTACCCCCAAAATACAATTTAGATTCAGTTTTAAGTAAAACTGTTGAGCATCTGCTGTGAGCTGTGAGCATTTTTCCGTTGAAAAGAAATAAAAAGTGCATTTGTAATCCTCTTTAGACCACATGTCAACGTGATTTGCAGTAATAATGTTATATTATCACTTTAGAAAGTTTCTATGAAACCATATCCACATTTCTCAGTTGAAAGCCAATATTGCAAATCACGTCTAAATGTGGTCTAAACGTGAACGTCTAATAGACGTCTACAGATAGACGTTGAATAAACTTTCACTTTTGAACCACTTTTAGACATAAACGTCTTTTAAAAGTCCTTTGAACCTCAACTGCTCACAGTAAAATATGTAGCCATTAAACACGTAGTCATAGTAACACATTAACAGTTTACAGGACAAATAAGACCATCTGACACAGGCAACAATGAATTAGTTTTTATTCATACAACTACAATGAAATTGAAAATGCACACAACAGAATCTCCCGTTTCTTCTTTAAATGTCGTTGTCAAAGCCTCCAGGAGCCGGTTTCAGATGATCTGTCATATTTCAGATGGATGTCTGTAAATTAAACAAGAATTATAAAACATATTAACTCTTGAACCAGTCTGTTCATCGGTGACCATAATCGATTTTAAACGTCTTTTCAACGTAAAGATGCTCACTGGCATATTACACATTATAATACTTTATATTGTTTATATGTTGCTCTATGCCAAACAACAATGTTCTGACTGTCTTCTTGTTTGTACATCAATTTATTTTACTCACTACTTCCCCATTTAAACTGTGTACCTCCCCATTTAAACTGTGTACCTCCCCATTTAAACTGTGTACCTCCCCATTTAAACTGTGTACTTAAACTGTGTACAGCCCCATTTAAACTGTGTACCTCCCCATTTAAACTGTGTACCTCCCCATTTAAACTGTGTACCTCCCCATTTAAACTGTGTACAGCCCCACTAGCTCTCTGTAATGTAGTTTGGATGTAAAATGGCCTAAAACTCACTTTATATCAGTGAACTACAGCGACAGCCCATAAACACATCAACATTAACTTACACACATATTAATGTTTACTGTTGTCCAGGTAGCAGTAGCTACAAGCTAGCATGCTAACGCTACAAGCTAGCAGCCTCGCCTGCATCGTGAATAACTGAATCCAGTAGTTGAAGTACTTACACAGTGTGTGCAGCGTGAAGCCTCGTGTTCATCAGCTCGTTCCTGTCGTCGTGTCTCGTGAGTCTCGGCCGTTCCTCTCGTGCAGTCGAAGTTCTTGCGCATGCGCGTTACAGCTGTAAGCGAACTTTCTTATTTAAGAGTAATGTATAAAAATGACCGGATCACGACGTCCTAGAAGCTTATTTTAGCAGCAAATAGTCGATAAAGTCCGATATTTACGACTTTTTATGTGAAACATTAAATGCGTTGAAATCACGTCTACGTGTAGACCAGTTGAATACTTTACATAAATACTATAATGTATATAATATGTTAATGTCGTCTCTCTTACGTTACAACAGAACACATTATCAACCAAATGGTGTTTTGTGACATGTTGAAGTTGTAACCGTGTTTTAGCCGGTTGAAAAGACGTCTATAGACGTTTAGACCCGATTTCAACCAGTTTTCAACCAGATTTAGACGTCTAAATCCTGCCTAGTGCTCACTGGGTCTACTGTGGCCAATGGTCTTTAGTTTCCATATATTCCATATAAATCCATTCATAATGTTGATAGACAAAGTCTCTTTACCTCCCGTCTTTCCACTTACCCTGACAGGTGTAATCAATGGTGAGATTGCTGCAGTTTGAAGGTAAATTTGGTTCAATTTTTGCAGGAAGTTCAGTTGGACCTGTCTGAGTTATTTCACTTGGATCTAAGAAACCTGTAGAAAGAAAGGAAACGTCACAGACATTAAACATCATGACACAAAGTCCACATGCAATTTGAAAACACACAATGACTCTACTGTACATACCAACAGTGATGTCTTTGGTGAGGTGAAAGAAAGCCCCACACTTTTCTGAAGTGAAGCTTGTAGTTAAATTTGTGCATATGTCATTGTAACCAGGTTTGATGCAGAACTCCGTATTGCTGCTTTTGCATGGCATAGCTGGAATATAATTTTTTGTTGAGAGTGAAGAGCTGATGTCCCAGTTACTCCGGTAACAAACATATCCAGGCATGCAGCTGCCTTCTTCAACTTCAGTTTGAGCTGAAATACATAAGTGAAATGATCTGCACACATCCGTCTGTCGGTCACATTTTATAGATTAAAATAAAATACAATGAAAATCAAACGTATGAATTATTTTTACTCACTCATATTCAGTGTCAGTGTCATAGTTCTATTTTCAATGTGTTTACAGGGTGTTGCTTTGCCAGCGTTATCGATGAATGTCACATTAAGCTTATATTCAGTACAGGGCTTCAGATGTGGGATTTTATGTGATTTTTGATTGAAGGACTGAACGATGGGTTTGCCTGGTCGGCCCTCTTCTTTAATGTTGACGTTGTAGTTGGCGGGGGTAAAGTTCAACATGTCAACCTGGAAGCCAAACTGGATGGCTGTGACATTGTAAAAACCTGAACACAAAATCAACAGAGTTATAAAATCTCCTGCTGTGGTAAATACAAACCACCTGAGGACATCTGTCATTCTCAGACAGTTTGTTCATGTAGATGTTGGAAAAAAATATAATTAGTGGTTTGTTAAAAAATGAAAAATGATAGTGATACTCACACTCTGGAGGTGGAGGTGGAGGGGCTGGTGTGGGGTTTGGTGAACACATTAAAATGAGATTAGAGAAGGAAACAACAAAATATTAACATACAAATGAAAACTACGAAGCAACTTGGAAGTGAAGAAGTGTCAGTATTTCATGAACTTCTAGTAATCCATTCCTTAGCTGTGCTAGTGTTAGTAACTGTTGTCCCTACTTATCGCAGTCCTCAACAAGACAAATGGAGGGCATGTAAGGTGAATAATCAAAGCTTTGGTTGTAGGAGTCATGGTCATGTTGGGCGTGGTGTTTGGAGGTGAAGTCTGGATTTGAGTGGTGGTATTCTGAGATTGTATTTGCTTGCTGGTTGTGGGTGAGGGTGATAGAGAGATGCTTGCAGGAGTAGCAGTGGTGGCTGTAAGATGGAGAGCATGCTGGAGGTCACCTTCATGTAGAAATACTTAACTGTCCAACAGTAAAGTCTGACTAACATTCTTACCTGATATAATGCATGTAACAGCAATATCATGCTGAATGCAACACTAATGTTCCCAATAAAACTGAGTCAGAATACATTACCAGTCGTGAGGGCTGAACTGGGCTCTGGATTTGGGGAGTTTGAGGTGAGGGTTGGTGCGGTGAGTGGAGGTTTGTGGGAAGTTATTGAGGTGTTTGAAGGCGTGACAGGAGCTGCTGTCACTTTGCGTGGAGTTGAGGCGGTGACAGATAAGCTGGTCATCGTAGGTAAAGTGGAAATTGTGGTGGTGCTTGGAGGTAAGAGGGTTGAAACATCTGTGTTCCAAGAAAACCAAAATCAGGCCAAAGACAATATCTCAATAAATAAATAAATCTCAGTAAATAAAAAGTAATACCAGGATTAGTTTTTCTAAAGTTTGAAATATGCAATGGGGCCTTATCTAATGTAAATCTACAGACACAAATATACAAATTGAAATAAAATAAACACATCAATGTGTAAGCAAAATAGCCCAGAATGTCAAAATTACAGTGCATAAAAAACAATAATAAGACACCTTAAGAACAGAAAGGGAAAAATACCTGTGAGTAAAATTAGACCTGAAGATAGACTTTTCTTTCCTGTGCACCACTGTGAGCATTATGAATGCCACACTACTTCCTGCACTGGGCTTAAACGCAAACCGCCATCGCAGATTAGCTGCATAATGTATGATCATATGCGTTTCATTCTACTTTGGCAAAGCAAAATGTTCTGAGATGAGCACAAACTGGAATAAACTTACATGTTTTGTACCGATATAACTATCTGTAGGTGACTGTGTCCCCACATTTCTCCAATAAGGGCTTGCTATCTGATACTTATACTTTACTTTGGAACTGTTTATTAGTGTCTGCCATTAAAACTTTGGGTGAGTCAGGTCACCTTAATTTTATTTCCATTGTCAGGCCAAATTCATTTCATAAAATGCTTGATTTGGTGCTGAAGAAATGAGACAGAGTAAATAGAGTTTGAGGTGAAGGTGTTGCACAAGGTTCAGCACAGCTGGTGGCATAATTAAAATTAAACATATTGTTAATTAATAATAATTGATTGTTATATGTTATGTGTTGCCCACTCACCTTTTGGAGTTGGAGATCCTTGACCTGCACGGAGAAAACGTTTTAACATTAAAAGCTTTTTTGTCATGAAAGAGTACAATGTAGTGCACAGAATATGCAAAAAATGAAAAAGAGACAAATAATTTGCTAGTTCAGAAAGCAAACCACGATTTCCTGCTTTGCACTGAAACCTAGAACCTCTTCATACTTGCACAATTAGTTTCAGTTTGCATCTGCATATCACTTGCTCATATCGAAGCACAAATAGACCAAAAGCATTGTCAGGTCAAACAGAGAAAAGCCTTTTCATCTGAAGTTCTGCAGGAGGCAGTGCTGAACAAACTGGTTGCTATAACAATGCTGCAAAGAGCCACACTGAAACCTAGAACCTCTCCATACCAACCTCAACATGATTGTCAACAGAGGAACAGCGATGGCATAACTTTGCGTCAATAGCTACCTAAATTAGCTCCTTTACAGAGTCGATAAACTAACTATTATTAAACTAGTCATAACACCTCCGACTATAGTTAATACAAACCACCTGATGTCATCTTTTAATCTCAGACAGTTTGTTCATGTTGGAAAACGATATAATTAGTGAGCTTTTCAGTCCAACTAAGCAAAAACTATACTGATCTTAATTAATGTTATCACATTTTCAGTGTTCAAAAACACAAGTGTGAAATGCATTAAAGTTTCTGTAGCGTATGTCTTACCAACCAAAGAGCAACAATAGCAGTTATTTTATCAGAAACTCCTTAGTTATATATCGACAAATAAAAAGACTTAAGGATGACATATACAAAGATATGACTTCACAAAACTTATTTTTGTTTCCACATTCCCGCTATAATAAAATGAATAGATAATACAGTTAATAACGTTGATAGTTACAGTTGACCATAGCGATGATCTGAGCCCAGAGCAGGAGGATCTTGACGCCAGAGAGTCCTTCCATATCCAGGAGTTTTTTTTACTTCTGTTAAATGTTTCGGAAGAAATGTTCCAATCTTGGTTACACATGAAACTTTGTCATTCGACACAGCCGTCTGGCAAGTTCAACTTGAACTTCTGGTTCTGCTACTGTATACTTCAAAGGAAATCCTCTTTCTCTAAACCTTGTCTCTGTTCTAAGTATCATTATTTTTTTGATATTTCTATATGTCACTACACAACCACTAACTATGACCGCAATACAGTTTGTTCATGTAGATGTTGGAAAACAATACAATTAGCGGTTTGTTAAGTGTGTTTGTTAAGATGAGTGTAAAGACGAAAAGTATTGTATCCTGAAAAATGATCACACTCTGGAGGTGGAGGTGGAGGTGGAGGTGGAGGGGCTGGTGTGGGGTTTGGTGAACACATTCAAATGAGGTTCACTTCTGGTTCTGCTACTGTATATTTCAAAGGAAATCCTCTTCCTCTAAACCTTGTCTCTGTTCTAAGTATTTTTTTTTTTTTTGATATTTCTATATGTCACTACACAACCACTAACTATGACCGCAATGCTAAAACATCACTGAATAATTGACACCTCTATGACAGTGTTATCATCAGTGTTAACAATAATCGCATCATAAAAGTAAACTTAATGGCAGACACACTGTATTGGATTGCATTACATTGAACAGGTGTATTTAACAATAGTGTATATATGTTTTTATTTTATCAGGGTTTTAAGTTTAAAGTGTTGGATGTTTTAAGCAGATTGTCCAGCTGTACAGCTCTGTTGTTGGTCGGCCATTTTTCATGCTTGTTTGACCTGCGTAAATCCAATGATCCATTGATAAACCCAGCAACTCTAAACCAATATAAAATGCATCTAATGCATGTTAAACCGTACATTTCCTGTGGGAGATGTATGGTTTCTGTGACCGCCCCAGATCACTGAGGGTTGGGGCGCAGAAGACATACATTGAGAACGTAAAGGCGATGTCAGCCCTGCTCTGGTATGAAAAGTTTTGTTCTAAAACCAGTTTGCTCCGTGATAGTAGCTGCACAATTTCACAAGTACTTCTAATCTGAGACATAAAAACATAGAACAAGCAAAGAGCAAATGTTTTACTGCTCTCTCTCTCTCTCTCTCTCCTCTCTCTCTCTCTCTGACTCCTTCCTGCTCTGATGCTTTCAGGTCATTAGTATTATAGCGCCCGGCCAGATGCTGTGTCTTCTCTCGCACACTTTTTTTTGTTAATGTTGCTGTGTAAGTTTGCAGTGTAGTTTTCTTGTTAAGTAACAAATATGTTGAAAACATAGCAGATCTTTGTCTTGTGAAGCCGTCCATGTCATCAGTAAATCACACCGTAGCTACCTAACTTATATTCTCTGTTGAGAAATCAAAGAGAAAATCACACATAGAAAATGCAGTTTGGTTTTTTTTAAGGAAGGATTAAACTTCGAAGGCCAGAATGAGCCTGTGCCTCCTCTCACCAACAAAGTGTAAACATCAGTGTTTTTTGTTCATGTAACCTCAATTTACAGCAAGAGTTGGGCCAGTTCACCTTGATCAATAACTGGCAAATGACACCAGCCTAATGGTAAGTATATTTATTTAACCATTTCTTTTCTGAACACACTGCTATAAACAACAAAATCCAGACTGTTGCTAGAGCAACTTTTTTTATTGGTCCACAAGATCATGTGATATGTATTTTCTGGTGATAAAAAGTCTCTAAACATAGATAACCAGTAAATATGACGTCATGTTATATTTCCTGACTCCCCGAACTTGAGGATGCCCTTAATGCACTTTTTAACCACTCACAGAAAAATGGATTATGGGATACTGGCGGCTACATGGAATAAACAGGTGTCCTCCAAATATGGACGTAAGGAGGCTGCATTTCTCATCTGCATGTGGAGGAAAACTCAGACGAAAAAGTGATTATTTCTTCAGACAAAAAGAGAAAAATATAAAATTTGATGTTTGACAGCTCAATCGTATTTTATTTTTGATTAATTTTAGTACAAAGCAGGTCTGATTCATTTTTACATTTTTAATGATATTATTATGGATTATAAAGGTTGATACAAATATGAAAGGTAATGCTGCAAAAACACATGAAAACAGCAGCTGATAAAAAGACAAAACACCATCTTTTACATGAATTGCTTGCTGGTACTGCAAGTAGCAACATTTCTTTCTGTCTGCATATGCAGGACTTAACTGCTGCTACTTCTTTCTTTTTCTTTAGGTGGTACAGTTTGGCATTTGTTCAACTGGTCAGAAAATAAAAATGGACAATATGACAGTAACTCAACAGATCAATAAAGCACAGGTTACTATGATATAAAGCCATGCTACACAAGCGTGTAATAAATAAACTACCGGTTTAACATTATACTGAAAAAACTGAAAACAAGTTCCACTTTCAAAGTGCACATTAAAACAAGAGAAAAAATACTAGAACCATTTAGCAAAATGCAATGGAGCGCTGTTAAGCAAGACATTTACATTACATTACATTACATTACCGTCATTTAGCAGACGCTTTTATCCAAAGCGACTTACAATCAGTAGTATATTACATATCATTCACCCATTCACACACTGATGACAGGGCTACCATGCAAGGTGCCACCATCAGACTCTAACTAACATTCATGCAACATCCAGTCCACACCGATGGCAAGCCTTCGGGAGCAACTTGGGGTTAAGTGTCTTGCCAAGGACACTTAACCCCAAGTGTCTTGGTGCCATTGAGCACGTAGACTCAAATGTGAACACATTCACAGCCAATAAATAAATATTTTATTTACAGAGAGCACAAAGCAACAGGCTACCTCCACTTCCTCTTACCCCCAAAAGACAATTTAGTTTCAGTTTTAAGTAAAACTGTTGGGCATCTGCTGTGGCCAATGGTCTTTAGTTAATTCCATATAAATCCATTGATAATGTTGATAGACAAAGTCTCTTTACCTCCCGTCTTTCCACTTACCCTGACAGGTGTAATCAATGGTGAGATTGCTGCAGTTTGGAGGTAAATTCAGCTGGAACTGTCTGAGTTATTTTACTTGGATCTAAGAAATCTGTAGAACGAAAGGAAACGTCACAGACATTAAACATCATGACCCAAAGTCCACATGCAATTCAAAACACATGATGACTCTACTGTACATACCAACAGTGATGTCTTTGGTGAGGTGAAAGAAAGCCCCACACTTTTCTGAAGTAAATTTTATAGTTAAATTTGTGCATATGTCATTGTAACCAGGTTTGATGCAGAACTCTGTATTGTTGCTTTTGCACGGCATAGCTGTAATATAATTTTTTGTTGAGAGTGAAGAGCTGATGTCCCAGTTACTCCGGTAACAAACATATCCAGGCATGCAGCTGCCTTCTTCAACTTCAGTTTGAGCTGAAATACATAAGTGAAATGATCTGCACACATCCGTCTGTCGGTCACATTTTATAGATTAAAATAAAATACAATGAAAATCAAACGTATGAATTATTATATCATATTCATTGTCAGTGTCAGTGTCATAGTTCTATTTTCAATGTGTCTACAGGGTTTTGCTTTGCCAGCGTTATCGATTAATGTCACATTAAGCTCATTTTCAGTACAGGGCTTCAGATGTTTGATTTCAGTTGAGTTTTGATTGAAGGTGGACTGAACGATGGGTTTGCCTGGTCGGCCCTCTTCTTTAACGGTGACGATGTAGTCAGCAGTGGCAGAGTTCAACATGTCAACCTGGAAGCCAAACTGGATGGCTGTGACATTGTAAAAACCTGAACACAAAATCAACAGAGTTATAAAATCTCCTGCTGTGGTTAATACAAACCACCTGAGGACATCTGTCATTCTCAGACAGTTTGTTCATGTAGATGTTGGAAAACAATACAATTAGCGGTTTGTTAAGTGTGTTTGTTAAGATGAGTGTAAAGACGAAAAGTATTGTATCCTGAAAAATGAGCACACTCTGGAGGTGGAGGTGGAGGTGGAGGTGGAGGTGGAGGTGGAGGGGCTGGTGTGGGGTTTGGTGAACACATTCAAATGAGGTTCACTTCTGGTTCTGCTACTGTATATTTCAAAGGAAATCCTCTTTCTCTAAACCTTGTCTCTGTTCTAAGTATTATTTTTTTTATTTTTTTGATATTTCTATATGTCACTTCACAACCATTAACTATGACCGCAATGCAAAAACATCACTGAATAAATGACACCTCTATGACAGTGTTATCATCAGTGTTAACAATAAAGGCATCATAAAAGTAAACTTAATGGCAGACACACTGTATTGGATTGCATTACATTGAACAGGTGTATTTAACAATAGTGTATATATGTTTTTATTTTATCAGGGTTTTAAGTTTAAAGTGTTGGTTGTTTTAAGCAGATTGTCCAGCTGTACAGCTCTGTTGTTGGTCGGCCATTTTTCATGCTTGTTTGACCTGCGTAAATCCAATGATCCATTGATAAACCCAGCAACTCTAAACCAATATAAAATGCATCTAATCATAGGATGGGTTATCAGTTGAAAATTAAAGGGATAATCAGACAATTGGCAACTGTGGCTCATTGGCGGAGCGGGTCGTCGTCAATCAGAGGATCGGCGGTAAAGATCGCTAGTCCTGATGGGCAGGTGGCACGTTGTATGTTAACCCCTGCCATCAGTTTATGAATGGGTGTGAATGGTTGAATGTATTGTAAACGCGCTTTGAGTGGTCGGAAGACTAGAAAAGGACTGTACAAGTACAAGTCCATTTAGAATTCACTGTGAAGCTGCGGGTAAATGCACTAACAAAAAACATTAACGTTACCTTTAAGGCCTACAAGAATACTAAAGTCGGTATTCATTATATTTGAAATAGTAAATGTACTTAGACTTAATACCACAGACATTTGCAAAAACCACGCGTTGCATATGTGCATATCTTTGTCTGAGTCATGACCAAGAGAAGACGTTCACATCTCACATCGGATCAAGTTTAAAAAAGCAAGCATGTGTAAAGTTTTGTTCTAAAACCAGTTTGCTCCGTGATAGTAGCTGCACAATTTCACAAGTACTTCTAATCTGAGACATAAGAACATAGAACAAGCAAAGAGCAAATGTTTTACTGCTCTCTCTGTCTCTCTCTCTCTCTCGCTCTCTCTCTCTCTCTCTCTCTCTCTCTCTCTCTCTCTCTCTCTCTCTCTCTCTCTCTCTCTCTCTCTCTCACTGACTCCTTCCTGCTCTGAAGCTTTCAGGTCATCAGTATTATAACGCTCGGCCAGATGCTGTCTCTTCCCTTGCAAACTTTTTCCTCCCATTCTAAAGAAAGGAAAGATTTTTTGCCATTTGCTGCTGGAGTAAATGTCTTAATTGGTGCAGTTTCATTAATTTCTGCTGTGTTGTTAGTGCGTTTGAGGTCATTAACTGAGTGTTTATGGTCTCCTTCCTTCTTACCTCCCTTGAGTCCCCCCCTCCCTCCACATCCTCTCTCTATTCTGTAGGTTCCCCTCCGCTCCACCCACCCAAACCAACCCATCCCTCTGGGTCTTCCAAATCCCTCTTGGCCAGGGAGCAGTGGGGGTGGGCACTAGCTCTTTCCCTGTAATGAACTCCATAGGGAATGCTGTTCAGTTTCATCACAGCAAAAATTGCTCCCATGGAGCTTTGAACACAGTCAAAACAAACAGAAGTAAATATCTGGAATTAATACACAAGTTGTTTGGCACTTGGCGGCATCTGTAGCTCCACCCTCATGGACGCCTTTACTTAGGAGTATAGAGAAATATACTCAAAAGTGGCTTTGCATTGTAGTTGTGTTAAAACATTTCTGGAAAAAGTTAGGGAGCATGCAGTTTATTCCTGCTGTTTGCCATACATCAAAATGCATCCCTTAGTCCATCTTGTGGTGAAACGTCTTCACTGCAGCTTGCTTTTACTGGTGAGTCCTTTTAATACATACATGTAATTATACTCTGTGGCAGACAGGAACTCAAAATATATTTAATTATCCTGGGCATTATCTTAGTAAATCTGAATATAGCCTATCCAAGGTATTCTTTTATGTGCTAATACATGCTATATATTACACAGAGTCCCAAACTTGTGCTTTCTCAGATTTATCCACCTTTTGTTCCTATAATCAAATATATATCAATTCAAAAATAAAAATAAAAGCATGGGATGAGCTCATGGGACAATGCATACTCAAGGTTTAATACATATAATTTAGTTTACCACAATTTCTTAAGAGTGAAAATATGAAATCCAATTCTGCAGCAGAGAGAGTCTCAGCCTCGCTCTGTGAATTTGAGCGGGCTTGCCCTTTAACTTCTTCAAAAAGTAAAGAAGGCCTGCATGCATCCCTTAAAAGGAATCGTGCATGGTGTATGTGTTAACGTGTATATTAAAGAGAGAGCATCGAAGAAATAGAATAATCTCTCAGCTCATCATTTGTCCCAGGTGATCTCTGAGTGTTCTGAGGCAGAAAAATGGGGCCGTTCCAGAGGACATTGACTTAGATCTTTTTTTCTTTTTTCGTGTGTTTGTTTTGTTTTTGGAATATCAATATTTTTTTGCACATTTGAAATAGCTTGTGGCGCAGGCTTGGCAATGGCAGCCTGAGCTTCAAACATATTAGTTTGCTAGGAGAGAAGAATCACCAGGGACAGTCTCCAAACACAAGCAGGAACAGCAGCACAGTCCTGTTCATCATGTGAAAGCTGCTATTGTTTGAACTTGACTAACTTTAAACAGATTAATCTCATATTTAGAATGAAACGGTTGTCTTGCAGACCTGCTCGGTTTTCAGGTTAGAATATTTGTCAGCAGCTGCACTCCAGGGAAAATGTTGTGAGTTTTCAGGTAAAGAAAGACGGTCCCTGCAGTCATTTATCAGTTTGAAGCTACACCCAGCAGGCCGCAACTGGCGTCCCTCATCAACACTGTTCCTGACACACGAACATATGTGGAAGCAGGCACACACACTCAGTAAACACCACACATAACAAGCATGTGTACGCTGGTGTAATGAGTGACTCTTGCTCTGCATGTCCTTAATCTGCAACCACCAGGCCAGCACAGAGGGGGCACAGTAAAGTACAAGCAGCCTGCAGTGAGCTGAGCCAAAATAAAAAGCCAAGTGGCTCACTAAACCCATCAGGGGCTCTTAAAAGGCACGCATTGCTTCTCCGTCGTCCGTTCAGCAGCCCTACGGGAGGTTTTATTAAACGCCGTCCCTGCAAAACCAAACTCGGGTGCATCGGTCCAGCCTTCCGGAACAGGCGTTTTCACAAACTGTAAACTATTGGAAACAAATGCTGTCTTAAATGTGTTCAAAAGAAACCTGATCCTCAGAGACACTTTACAGGTGGCCGGGGTGTGTCAGATGTAGACAGCCCTCCCCAACACACACACACACACACACACACACACACACACACACACACACACACACACACACACACACACACACACACACACACACACACACACACACACACACACACACACACACACGATTGCTCTCTTTTGCTTCCTATGTGAGACTTTAGTCACCCCCTCTCCTCCCCTCTGTGTTGACCAGACTACTGCCTGTAAACAGAGAAAGATGTCAGACTGGTGTGTGTGTGTGTGTGTGTGTGTGTGTGTGTGTGTGTGTGTGTGTGTGTGTGTGTGTGTGTGTGTGTGTGTGTGTGTGTGTGTGTGTGTGTCACACAGTGTTTTTGAACACATTGACAGGGGGAATACAATGGTCCCAAACACTACCTGTGCATTAATGTAACATCCAATACAATTGTTTACTCCTTAACATAAAAGTATGATAATGTATTGTATGTAAACATAAATGCATTTAGCAACATGAAGATAAAAGACCTTTAATACGGTTTAATATCACAAAATTACTTTTGTTACTCTACTGCATTGATAACAGCAAACTTCTTCCAGTAACATCAACTAAATCCACTAAAACCCAATTAATGAATTTTAACACTGTGCTCAAGGAGATAATTTGCATAGTGTACATGTGCGCATCTAAACATTTAAGGCCATGTGCAAATCAAATATTTGCATCCTGCTGACATCATGCTGAATTAAAACCAGGTTTTTATTTTTAGATGAACGCTGTTTCAGTCAAACTTTATCATCTTGTGTTCTTGGACAAAACTGTCTGAGATTTTTTTTTGGGGGTGATAAACATCAGGAGGGTTTTATGTCCTCTTAAGTCTCCTATATCTCAACCTTATGCCAGACTTCCGAAAGGATTTCCCTCACTGTCACAAGCACATGTGCTCGGCTCTAGTAAAATAAGCACTCTGGCCATAAACTTGCCAATGAGCTGTCCCCAAATAACCACATCTGTCAGCTCAACTTAAACAGGCCCTTAAGAGTCACTTTTAAAGATGAAGGGACCACGCCGGCTGCACATGGACTAAATCGAGACAAAATATATCTCTGGCATGAAATTAAGAAAAGTAGATATCATGAGAAATGTTCACGTGCTGCTCAAGACTAAGACACTGATTCTAGAAAGAATAAATATTCATAAATTATTTTAAATAGAATTTATTAATAGAATAAATTATTTAATTTAAAGTTACTTACTTCTTTAACTAAAATAATTGTGTTTTAAGCTGCTTTCTAAACTATACATAAATGCAGTATTATTTAATACTGCACTTTCTCTCTAATTATCGTGGTATTAGAACTGACTTGTTTTTATTACCAGCCAAGTTAAACTTAAACCCATCACACACTTGCACACACTTTGAGCCCTTAAGCAGTTCTGCATCTCACCTCATAAGAGCAAAGCCCGGGACTTTAAACTGATTGCTGGTCTCAAATTTAGGCATGCAGTTTGTGTCTCCGGAGTGATGAAAGAGAACACGGGGAGTGGGGTTTGCTGTCAGCATATCCTAAGATAAGTTTTAGATGTCAACTTTAAGAAGAAGCTCAAAAATGAGACTCAAGACGAGACATCGTCTGGTAAAATAACAGTAGTTGGTGTATTACTAGCTGCACCTGAAAGACAGGCGAGGAGCCAGACACACTTGTTCATGGTTCAAATAACGTTAAAAAAAAAAGAGGATAAAATAAAAACTTGGATCATTGTGAAATGCCGTCTGTTCTGGATATAATCAATAACTAAAGAAGAATCCAGTTCAGGGTTGTCTCTCATATTTCAATCCTTGCTCCTCTGTGATCAATAAAAGTGAGCTGAAATCAAAGCGGGCCCTCTTTACCATTGTCTATTCAACGTTAGCAGACAAAGACTGAGGAGCCTTTGATCGCCCTGTCTGCAGGGCCCACAGCTAAACACAGACCCCATCCTCCCACTCCCACCCACCACCTCCAGGTGAGCAGTGTGTGTGTCTGTGTGTGTGTGTGTGTGTGTGTGTGTGTGTGTGTGTGTGTGTGTGTGTGTGTGTGTGTGTGTGTGTGTGTGTGTGTGTGTGTGTGTGTGTGTGTGTGCAGGCTAACCAACATGGTTTTCGCACACATACACGAGCACACACTCAAAAACAAAAGCACTTTTTATAGGACGGGTCCTCTTCTACTTTGTTGTGTTCTGTCCTGTTCTTTCTTGTCTTCTTCTGTTCATCCTCTGCTGCCCCCTCTTTTCGTCTCCTTCTACTCCTCCTGTCCACTTTGGTTTTGTGCCATCCTGCCTCATCCTCTCTGTTGTTATCTTCTTACTGTCCTGTTATCTTTTTTAGTCCTCTGTAATCCTCTTACACTCAGTAGAATGTGATGGACCATTTTCAAGATTAATTGATTGAGAAATATTAATCTACAGTGAAAATAATCATGGAGCACTCATCCTTTTTTCTGTCTCCTTGCTTGGGTTGTGTCCTTTTCTTTTTGTTCTTTTAGGACCTCTAAGACTAAATGTTTATTTAGTTCTATACTGTCCTCTTCCAATTTGTTGCCTGTCTTTTTGTCCTCTCCTGTCCTGTTCTCTTCTTTGTCCTTGTCTTTCTTATCTATTCCTGTTTCCTCTGTTTTGTCTCCTTGTTCTTGTCATTCCCCCATCTGTTTCGCTCTCATTGGTTCTTTGCTCTTCTGATATGACTCTTTCTGTCTTGTCCTCCTCCATCTTTTTCTGTCTTGTCCTCATCTCTACTCTGCCACTCTACTGTGTTGTGTGTTCTCTGACAGCTCAGAGGAGACACCAAAACAGCGGGACCCTTCGACTAAACGACAGACAGCCCAGCTGGGGCATCCTTTGTCAGAGGAGGGGAGCAGAGGATCTGCTTGGGTTGGACACAAACACACAAACACAATCTTATGATGACAGCCCAGATGAGTACAACCAAATTAGATTATAATCTCAAAGTACACCAGTGCACACAGGTGCAGATTAAAACTGATGCCTTTTCCATCTGGTCGCATGAGTGCACTGCCACAGAGTAAAGGCATGCTGTAAATGTTGACACTCTCTGAGGGATTATAAACCAAATATGTTCATCTAGAGGTGAGGTGCAGGGAGAGTGAGGAGTTCCAGGCTGGTCTCATTCACTGCTCGTACGTATATCTACAAAAAGTTATAAACTTAAATGTGAACAAAGTCCACGTAATCATGAGCCAGGATATGCAGGACAAACTCTAAACAGTCAGGTGACATAGTTTAAAGAGGGACAAAGTCCACATACTTTTGTGTCACAAGATACGTATTTAACTAATGTCGCGTACATAAGTTATGTAACAAACATACTTATTTCAACCCAGTTGACTGTTAGGGATACGTTGGAAATCCATATATATGTGTGTTTTTGTCAGTGGTGGAAGATGTACACATATTTTAAGTACAAGTTCTGATGGTGCAAAAATACTCTAATAAATAAAAATCCTTAATTCAAAATCCTAATTTAGTTAAAGTATAAAAGCTATTATTAGTTTAATAAAAGCCTATCAAATGTTTTTGATGTAAAATCTTACTCTGAAATGTTACTGGTAACTACAACTGTCAAATAAATGTAGCGGTGTAAAAAGTATTGTTTGAAATGTAGTGGATAGAGTGGAATAGAGGTATAAAGTAATATGTAAAAACTCAAGTAAAGTATAGATATAAAATAATTGCACCTAAGTACAGAACCACAGATTGTTGTCTAGGTTACTGTGCTGTTTCACTGCAAATCACATGACATGCGATTACCTGAAACTCTTAATTAACACCCTTCTTTCCGCTCCGTCACCATGAGCAGAAATGGTTAATCTCACCAGTCCGGCTGCTTGTTCTCAAACTTGCCCACCTGCCACATTCCTGTGTGTTTCTCTGTCCTGTATGCTTTTTAAATGTGCTGTCACTGAGGAGTGGAGAGCATAAATGGACACGAAGCTAAGATGAAATTGTTAATGTTTTCTCGCACAACCTGGTTCAAAAAGGTGGAATGGAATGACATCAGAGACAGTCAGGTCCACAAAGCGAGAGGGGACTGTTTTTATTCATTATTTATGAGGCGTGCCGCCAGGTCTAATAAACACTGAGATGTTATTCAGATGCCTCAAAAATTAATAGACGTCGTGAACTTTATAACATTCCTCTGTTGCGTTGTTGTGTAAGTCAGAGTCGATGTTCGGCACAGAATAAGAATCATATGCATTTATGCAAGTGAACAAACATGAAGCTGAAAGTGTTTTTTTGTGAATTTGTTTAAAGGCCAAAATTAGCATAAAGCGACAGACAGGCCTGAGTCTTGAATCCATTCTAAATCCCCGGTTTTCACTGGGCTCTCTAGTGCCAGTCAATCACCCCACACCTCTGGAATTGAACAGAGGCTGACATGATGAAGTGAACCTTTCACACTTGGGTGAAAGGTTGTAACCTTTCAGCCGGTAAAGCTCTTCCTGTACTGTGGCAATGGAGGGGCCTTGGTGAGCAAAAAAAAAGGGAAATAAGAAGATAAAAAAGTTAAGAACTCGGAGGCAGAGCAAGTTTTTCTCTCTCTCTCTATACGCCTAACCTTTAAGCCGAGTGCCCCCTCGTGACTCCTGGATTCCTGATTAGTTTACAGTATACTCCCAAATCAGCATAATAAAGCGTGTGATGAGGCTGATGAGATCTAACAGTCTGCTCTTGTTTACCCCACCGCAGCACCAGCTCCTTCTCTGCATGTGTGTGTGTATGACCCCGAGGCACCGAGTCACTTGATGCGTCTTGCATCTCTCTCTAACAAACATTCACACGCACGCACGTACACACACACCCACACAACCCCCCCGCTGGTAGAAATCCTAGTTGTGCTGCCGGATCTCAGCAGAGGCCGGGAATCCACATCCCCTTTAGGCTAGTCCTGGGGTGCATCTCCTCCTCACACACACATATGCACACACAGAAACAAACACAAGCCTATAAATACATGCGAGTGCACACACACACAGACACACGCAATATCTTAATGAGAGAAGGAGATGGTGCTATGAAGGCGACAGCAGAATGAAACCTACTCACCAAGGACTGACCTGTGGTTCAGGGGCGGCAGCAGCTCGGCGGGGAGCTCCTCTCCCAGTGCTGATCAGAGGGCTGCACCGCCGAGGCTGCTCACGCTGACGGCGCTGGAAAAACCAACTGATTAAACGCCACTGTCGCCTCAGCTCAGCTGCTATATGGAAGGAAAAGCTTCCTCTCTTTTATATTTTTTTTCCCTCACTGTTTGTTTGTCAGTCTCCTTTGTTTTCTTTGTCCTCTGCCGAGACAGCGGTGCTGTTGGATTGGAGCTGTGAGCGTGAGGGATTTGTGCGTAATTAGCTGAAACGCTCACCCAAGCAAGCACAAAAGTTAAATTTTAAACTTTTTGAACTGTGCTCCTTTTTAACGGTATTTCACTGACACTCCGCTTCTCTTCCAAGATCAAAACCTCGCTTCATGGTAGAAATATATTTTGTTTGAGTCTTTGGAGTACATGGACAGCAAAACAGCGCTGCCAACTTGCAAGTCCCATTAACAAGTTGTGCAAATTTAAAATTGTGCAAAGTGTGTGCATGACAAAAAGTCATGACTGTGAGGATACATGAATGTATTGATGAAATGTTAACAGAGTGACGGACAGAATAATTGGATCCGCTGACCACTGTTTTAAAATCATGTTATCCCGCCCTGTCCATTATGGAGCTACTTCTACAGAAGCTCATTTGGCTGTTGGTTTGACAGAGAAGCTCAGTGACTCCACTGAGACAAAATGTTCAAATGTATTGTTTTTGTGAAGAGTTTGGGCCACATGAAGGCTTTAGGGATATTGTTTTGCTTAGTTAGGTGTGCAAAACAATACTTTCTAAAAAAAAAGAAAAACTTATGTTACTTGAAAATTATTGAATTTATTCGAACTTCCAGCAGCTAAACAATATCATGAGTATATACTAAATAATCTCAGATGAAAGGGTCATTAGATGAGAGTTGGTCCACGAAAGATGTTAAAGTTTTGGGTCAAAGGTTGAGGGCGGCCTGGCCTCGCCCGCCTGCCACACCTCTCCATCAGTAGCCAAATCCTCAGTTCTCTGGACCACAGAATAGTGTTTGTGTTTGGCCACATAAGGTGTGGATGTAGCAGTGTTGAATGTGGAGACATTCTGGCACAAATGAAGGGTTAGAAGACTCTGCCCATTATCTGTGCCCTCTGGCCTAGTTGGGCGAGTCATCCAAGATTGGGCAGCGACTCTGCCAGCCCCGGGGCCAGATTTCTCTGACTGCCAGCCCCCTCGTGCCGCATGCACAATGTCAGCAAGCCTTTGTTGGTTGGTCTCAACAAAGCTGTGCAATTTTTTTCCAACAGAAACATACAATTGAATCATTAGTATCAAATAATTTGAAAATAAGTTTAAAAAGTATGAACTACTGGGATGTGACTTGAGCACAAGGGTTTGCTGAGGCCAGTGTTCAGGCTGCCCTCCACCCTACTGTACCTCTCACCCTTGACTGCCACAGTTTGGCCGGGGGCTTCTCTGGCCAGAGTTGACAGATCATGGAAGGGCTGGAAGAAAGACAGGACAGGGGCAAACAAAGGAGGAAGCTCACTGCCATGCCCTTGAATGACAGAGAGCTGCTCTAACAGACTGACAATAGCCACCTTGCATATCCAGTCAAGCCAACTCTTCATTTATCTTCCCCAATTTTTTTCTGCCTTTTTTTTTTTATATTTTAAAAAGTTAGCCCCTCTCATTTCAAAGTCACTGTCCACCCTTTGCCCCCGCTGTGACAGCCAGGAGAGAAGCGAATATCTCTAGGCAAGAGAGAAAGACAGACTGAGCATTATCTCATCTGGGCCCACCGGCAGCAGAAGGAAGGAAAAGAAGGAAAAAGGGTGAAAAAGAAAAACCCGACCTAGCAGGGGCAGCTTCGGCAGAGTAGGGAAGCAATGGCTGGCAGCACAAAGAATGGTTCTCCTTCTGTTTTTCAGCTCCATTAATATCTGAGCTCCAGCCTGCATATATGTCCTCATTCATTATTCATGAACCGACCAGGAAAGAACGCAAGCGGGGAGGAAGGTTGGAAAGCAAAGGCCAGAGATAGTTCCAATCAGTCCTGGTTTAAATGACACTGAGTGGCAGAGCCTGGGGTTTTATGGCTCGCTGTTCAAATGAGACACTGCGTCGTGGTAAAAGGTCCACACCGGCCCGCTGTTAATGACCAGCAGGACATATTAGAGGCAGCAGCACTCGTAAAGCCAGCTGCCACACTGGGTAGCAAATTTGCCCAAACTAAACTTATCATGGTTGTACAAGGCAGCGCTGTGTGAACACTACCACATACTCTACTAACCTGAGCATGACTTGAGCTTAAGAGCAACTGGATACATTTTGAAGGCCTGCATTAAGGGCCTTTAATATATGTTGCCGTTTTCATTTATCAAACCATTTAAGCTATTCGAAAATGTGTTTTCATGCATTTTCTTTACCAAGTCTGCCCAACAGACCTACTGTACAGGAGTTTCAACCAAACTTCATACCACACCGCTGCAGTCAAAGAATACATTACATGTTGTTCTTATGGTGAAAGTCTCATGAAAACACCAAAGCCAACGATGATTGAAGTATTCTGTAGCCAAAGCCTGATATTCCTCTGTGCCATAGATCACCATTGTTGTCAAATAACTATTAAAATCGCATAAATGAGCCACACACTTTTCTTATTTGTTATGGGGAATACTGTAGTTTCTTTTGAGTTGATCCCATAAACGCCCTGCTGCCAGAAATTCTTCCTTGAGTACCAAATGTGTTTTTATCTACTACTGGAAATGTCCCCGACAAATATTTACTCCTGTTGAGTGGGGCTAAAAAGTTTTGGGACATTATTTAGCCTTAAAAGAAGGGTTATTTGTGACCCATTTTAACGTCTTTAGGAGGAACCAGCAAATAGGTGGACAAACACATTTTTATTATTTTCATTGGATTTATTGGCAATAAGAAAAATACGGAATATCAGGCTTTTGCTTAAACGTTCATGTTGGCCTGTAAGTCCCCAAACTATCCCTAAACTACATTATTAACACTTCCTATAAATTGTAGAAAATGTGTTGTTTTATTCTTTGGGAAGTGAAACACTCAGTCAGCCATTACATTACATTACATTACATTACATTACATTTACAGTCATTTACCTATGTTGTGTATTCAACATAGGTATTCAAGAGAACTACTAGTCACCAGAAGTCATGTCCCAGTATTATGTGTTAAATCTTATTTTAAGCAGTTAATATTAATACAATCCCCCTTTGCCTTTGTGTGCTTAAACATACTTGAATTGAACTGAATTTGATGCTTAGTCAGATCAGTGAAACCACTGTCCCTCAGGCACTGATGTCACTTTAAAATGCCACACGCCTACCAGCATCATTGTTCAGAGATTAGTGAACAAAAATGAAAACAAGCCTTCAATGAATATGTTACACTAAAACGGAATTTTTAAGCAGAATGTATAGTAAGCATTTTGCAAAAGACTCAAAAATATTTTTACATCTCATGGGGCATCTGGTGAGTATGCCTTCACTGCCTTGTGTGTGTGTGCGTGTGCGTGTGTGCGTGTGTGTGTGTGTGTGTGTGTGTGTGTGTGTGTGTGTGTGTGTCTATGCGTGTATATGTGTGTGTGTTTTCCTGAAGTCTCAGAAATGGTAATGCCCTTAACCCCAATGCAGGGAAGACTTAACAGTTGGTATTGACTTTGTGAACATTTACTATTGAGGATTCAGACTATTCAATTCTATTTCAACTGAGGGCTGCAGACGGAGAGGGAGGAAGTCCCTATAGGCTCCATGTTGCTCACACACAAACACACACACACACACACACACACACGCACACACACACACACACACACACACACACACACACACACACACACTCACACTGCGCGTTGAATGTGTTATTCTCCAGTGATATCGACTCAATCGGATTTTAACCCCTCTCTGCTGGAGCCGTACAGAGACAAACGCTCTCAACATAACAAAGGCTGTGTGTGTGTGTGTGTGTGTGTGTGTGTGTGTGTGTGTGTGTGTGTGTGTGTGTGTGTGTGTGTGTGTGTCTGCCTGTACGTGTGTACTTTTTGGATTGCTGTTTGAGATGTGTAGTCCTTTGAATAGCCGCCACACGGGATTACAAAAATGCCACCACCGTCAATTTAAATCAAAATAAAACTACAATCCTCATTTTTACACCTTGAGACCCGCTCTTTCCTTCAAGGAATGGTTTAACAATTTGGGAAATACGCTTAAAGCTTGGCAAAGTATTTTAAGAGAATATTGATACCAATCTCTCATGTCTGTTTGTTAAATTTATGGCAACAGTCAGCGTCGGTTAGCTTAGCTTAGCTTAGTTTAGCACAGAGACTAGAAACATGGGAAGCAAAAAGCCGGGGTCTGCCCAACTATTTCATGGGATGGAGCAGAAACTTCCTGGAGTCTTGCTGCCTGGCAAATGATCCTGACCAAAAAAATAGTCCAGCACAGAATATAATTCATACTCAGCAGCTTTTGCATGTTAAATAGTGATCTTTGGTCTTACTGTTGGACAGTCCCAGGCTAGTTATTTCCACTCTTTGTGCTACCAAATGAAGCCTTACATTTGATGAAGCAAACAAGCGTAGTTCCTAAAATGTTTCCTTTAGTGTTTGAATTAAAACACATAGACCCGCAGACCAAGTAGCTCCAGTTGGAGGTATTTGTGTTTTCCGGTAATGTTTGGAGCATCAGGCTCTTCCTCAGACTTTCAACACCCATCCTATCAGACACTTTATGTGCGTGTCTTTCTTTTTGTTACTCCTTTAATGGTTGACTCATTTTACTGTGCAATTATATGTTGGTTTTTTTTACATTTTCAATGCTTCCTTAACCGTTCTTTGTAATTTTGTTGCTCCGCTCACTTTTCTAAGAGTAGATTCTGTGATTTTCTGTCCCCACAATGTTTCAGTCCCTGGCCTCTTTTAAACCCCTCGAGCTCTCTGAGGATTGATTCCACGCAGCCACACATCCTACCAGGACCCCCTTCAACCACCCACATCATTTATACATGTGAGCATTAGGACTTGTCACAGCCTCTCAGTCAGGCCCTTTATCAGTCCAGGCCATAGATTCTCATTAAACGAGTGAATCCTCAGTCCCTGACACTTTGGCCATCACATGTCCACTCTGCCATCTCTCCACCACTGACCATTTGTCCGATCCAACTGGACAGATAGAAGTAGAGCGCCTTTGCTGTTGTTTGCTATTGTTTGCCAGGGGTGGCATTTCCTTACTGCTATCATATCATATTGGCGAAAACGCACTTTGAGATTGCTGCACGCATACACAAAAAAATACCTCAGATTCCTCAATAAGTAAAGAAAATCATGTGTCTTTGCTTACTGTAACTTGACTGGACGATTGTCTAATCAGTTTAACCAGTGGTCAAACACGGTCAGGAGATAGCCAGCGCTGTGTGGTCACTAGATAAGCGGCGCTACTCCTCGAAGGACGGGCTAGCTGCCTCGTTAGTGCTGGGTCAGTGAACTGCCGTCCAGATTTCTAAATGGCCACTCAAATCCCAGAACTGGATTAGTGTGTGTGTATGTGTGTGAGTGAGTGTGTGTGTGTGGGAGTGTGTGTGAGAGAGAGAGACCGGTGGTACTGCTGTCTCTCTGGACTTCTTCACTGATGGCTCACTGTTTACCGCAGTTAACCACGTCCCCCTCTGTGTGTCTTTGTATGGGGGAAATGTTTAATAGGGATGTTTGTATACCTGTGCTGTTGCTGACTTGAGATTAGAGTCGGGCTGCTGAGTTTTTTCCCCTTCTGCTGGGGATGCACACACACCCACACGCTCCAGAGGGGCTTTGTTGTAATATTGAAGCAGGTAAATATCAGTGGCATACAGTATTTAGCAGGCCTGAATAGAGGAGTCGTCAAACTCTTCCAGCCCCTTGACCCTCTGTCTTTCTCTGGGAACTCACACACACACACACACACACGCACACACACACACACACACACACACACACACACACACACACACACACACACACACACACACACACACACACACACACACACACACACACACACACACACACACACACACTTATCTCCAGCCCCTGACCCCCACAACGGAGAGGCAATGAGGTTTGTACTGAGCTGCTGCTGGATTTGACTGGCAGTTCATATGTCCACAGAGAGACAGGATCGGGGTGTGTGCGTCTCTTTGCACATTTGTGTGTGTGTGTGCGCATTGGTGTGTATTATACAGGCCCAGTCTGGCAGCAGAAAGCAGGATCTCCTGGGATGGCCGGATGTTGGGTCAGGAAGAGAGGAAAACAAGAGCGGAGGAAGAGAAGAGGGGTTGGAGGGAGAGATATACATGCATCTGTCTGTGTGTGTGTGTGTGTGTGTGTGTGTGTGTGTGTGTGTGTGTGTGTGTGTGTGTGTGTGTGTGTGTGTGTGTGTGTGTGTGTGTGTGTACACATGTGTGTACACGTGTGTATGTGAAGTGTGTATGTGAAGTGTAAAAAATGAATGCATCCTCCCACTCCTGCTGCATCAGGTATTTGTTTGGCATATGGGAATCTCTCTCTGAGCCACATACATACATATAGCATGTGCATGTATGTGAGGTGAATCTGTGGTATATTTTGATTATACATTAATCTTCAAGCCGTGTCTATGTGTATGTATATATATATATATATATATATATATATATATAGTGTGTGTGTGTGTGTGTGTGTGTGTGTGTGTGTGTGTGTGTGTGTGTGTGTGTGTTAATGTACAATATCATATATATATATATGATATTGTACATCAACATTTAATGGCAGCAGGAGGGCGGATCCACCACATTTTTTCACCTCGGTTTGAATGCACCAGATCTGTCACTACACGGGGGGTAGAGAGAATGTCATGGAGGAGGTATGTCTTTCTTCATCGTATCCATCCACATAGTATTTTAATTGGGTTTTCTCTCCTCCACAGAAAAAACTGCGAGGGAACAGAGGTGAGAGGTGGAATGAATCATGAAGGGGAGGAGGGGGGAGAAAAACATGCTGCTCTGGGTTTCTATCCTCACCTCCCCAGCTATGCCGTCTCACCATTGTGGCCCTCACAATGGCTACACACCAACACACACGTCCGCACACATGCACTTGGCTAGCCCTCGATGGTGTTGTAACGTGTTTGTATTGAGCCTTATTACACAATGGTGCAGCTGACATTCCTTCTGTGTTGGATAAGGCTGCCTCATAGAAACATAATAACGCTGCTAAACTCAAACCGTCTCCCAGTGACTGTCAAACACTCTCTGAGCAATGGCCGAACTGATTGAGCCCAGCAAATGGGACAGAGAATGTCTGCAGATAAAAAGCATGTGTGGATGATGATGTGTGTGTGTGTGTGTGTGTGTGTGTGTGTGTGTGTGTGTGTGTGTGTGTGTGTGTGTGTGTGTGTGTGTGTGTGTGTGTGTGTGTATAAATATGGGCATGAGCGTGTATGCGCATGAGTTTGTGCGTGCGTTGTATGTTGATGGTTGATGTACAGGCCTGGAGGGCAAACGCTCTAGGCTGCTCTCGTTAAGAACCTGTCAGTCATCGGCAGAGAGAACCAAAAGAAGTCAAATCGCAACACTGAGCGTGTGTGTATGTATATGTGTGTGTGTGTGTGTGTGTGTGTGTGTGTGTGTGTGTGTGTGTGTGTGTGTGTGTGTGTGTGTCTGTGTGTGTGTGTGTGTGTGTTTGTGTGTGTGTACATGTGTTTGTGTGTGTATATAAAATGCATTAAGCCGCTTGGCTATTCCAAAAAACAAGTGAGGGGGAAATATGTGAGAAAACGGGAACGGTTGTGGCGCAACATGAAACCACACTGCCCTCCAGTGGTTTTCAGTTGCTTCACCATCACAGATGTGTTGTGACACTCTGGGGGTGGAGGCTGACTTTGTTGAATAAGTTGTGGAGATTTGATAATTGGAGGAAATGTAAAATATTTCTTTATTACCATAACTGAAAGATACGGCTTCATGTAAACTGTACATCCAGTAGAGAGGATGCATTAGTAAAGCTTGACACCATAGCAGTGTGCAATGATGACATTGTGCTCTTAAGAGTGCAGGCAGGAAGGAAAAGGAGGAAGTGAAAAAGAGGTTGCTGTGCCCACTCTTCACTGCCCTTCTGATACATACTTAATACATTTTATGTCTCCATTTAGAATCTTGTACAGCAGGCTTTGACTTGCTGTTTATGTAAGTTAAAGTGGATGGGATTTGATTATTATATGTTATTGACTTATAGGAACAGAGTCACGTTTACATTTTTATCATTTGAGCATGAGCAGTGTTTTAAAGACGGCACTGGGACGTTACTGTTCTTGCTCATTTAAAATGGTGGTTGTTACTGTGGTTTCTTTATTGTAATCAGTTAAGAAGAGCCAGTTATTCAGTGCCACCAGCAGTAGTAACTACCTACATCATGTGCAACCTTTAACATAAGCAGCCACTCAGAGCCTACCAAATTTATATTTCTTATACATTTATTTTTCTTTAAATTTCTCTGGCTAAATGTGTAACAAAACACCACACTTTAAAACAGTCGGGTGCAACTTTTATGATCTTTGACTTTAATATCATGTACTTACTTCCCTTTAACTGTATTACTTTAAAACCAAATAATGATGATTCAGTTATGGCAGAAGTTTAAAAAAGCCTGTTTTGTATACAATTGTAACCATTGTTTAAACCATCTTTATAATATCCCTAATATGCCTTTAAACAATACTTAAGTTGGTTAAAACTTCTGTTAAGAGAACATCAGGCACATGTTGAAAAGGACGAAAAGCAGAATGATGATATCCGAAACCCGTAACCCACATACAAGTGGAGGTGCATCGTGCAAGAGTGGAGGGAAAATTGCGTGCAGATGGGTGTATCGCACACACAGGCCTACACATGCATTTCTTTGCAATCCATTTTTATCACACCTCCCTGTGGTCACAGCTGTGACTGCACAGAGGAACTAACAGCACAAACCTGAATAGATAGTTTGAGACCTCCCTCCTTCGCTGTCCTTGCTGTTGTTTGTGAGGAGCTTTAGACATTTACAATAATTAGGAGGGGCGGGGAAGGATACAAGAGAAGAAGGCAGGAGAGAAGGGTAGATAAAACTTTTGAGCAACAAGATTGTAGAAATTGAAACGAGGAAAAGAAATTGGGGAAGCTGTGACACAGTTTCTCAAACAAAACCACACCCCCTTCCATAACCACTATATTAACATCCAGAGCTGAAAATAGAGGCCAGAGATACTTTTACCCTCATCACCAACAATTAATTCTCATCACACAGTAGATGGAAATTTATGAAAAATCCCTCTTTTTGTTTACATGTGGTACCTACATTAGCTGAGGATGTTTCCATTAAACTTTTAGGCTGATACTTACCAATTCTTTACACACTTGTTATAGCATCAGAAATGCACTGGATCTCAGGTAAAATCAGTATATCACCCTAAAATCTTACCAAACCAAGACAGATGTGGAAGGAAAGAGTCTAGTTTCCTTTCACCGTACAGGTTTCTCTCTGATGGATGTGAAACAGGGAACTGCTAAAAAGAGCTCTTCTAAGAACTAAATCAAGGTCAAATAGAAAGTGAAAATAGTCTTAATTTTAAAGTTTGTTTCTTCTTAAGTTAAAGCTGTGATTCCCTCTGTGTATCATGATGTACATTGAAATCATTGATATGTTTTCATGGGTTTTCATCTTACCAAAATATACTGTAGCCTATTATAGTTTTACGATTGTTGTGGAAATAATGCAGGATACATATGTGAGATTTGTACCTTTGGACAGAGCTAGACTAGCCCTCTCCTCCATTTTTCAGCACGGTTGTCTGAACAAAACTGGATACAGAGTTGGAGGCGGGGCCCCCCCATCATTGAGTTTCTATATGTTACATACAGCCAAATAGGCTTGACTTCACTCTGTCTTAAAGTATCTGATTTTTCCGCAAACATGGGCCCATGGAGCAAGTACACTAGCGTTTCCTTTAACCACGCCTCCTAACCACTCTTCCTCTGCTCACTCAAATGAATGGCAGTTCATAATTTACTCTGCTATTAATGACACTTAATTAATGGTATTTTACAGCTATTAAGTTTCTGTTCTTAAAAATTGATTTACCTTTAAAAAAATGTTTATCCGTGACAGATGTCTCTTTCCCAATGTAACTCATTGCGAAAAAGTCTCTGTTTGACAGCTTGGCCTCTATGAAGGGTTTGCTTCAAAGCCAGACACTCTTTCTGGAGGCTTAAATGTTTATCGATTCCCTCAAATCATGTATGACAACTACAAGGAAGTAAGTAGCACTGATATGCTATAAACTTATCAAGGTTTAAGGGTTACGGTGCAAATGAAGCTAACAACTACGTATATTAGCTGAACAGCAACAGGAGCAACCTATAATAATGGCCACCTGCTGACCCATGATTTAGCTGCATGTTATCTTTAGTGTTATCTGTGGAAAAAACCCGAAAATATCTGGTTCCAATAGGCTCGCTATAGTAAAGGCTTTCTTTACCAACAAATTATTTATTTGAAATCGCATCATTTGCCGCCAACTGGAAGCCAATCATGGTCGATTCTGAAACTTGAAGCATCCAGCAAACATACGTACGCTTTAAGTGGACTTATAGTGAAGCAGCAAACATCTTGTGTCTAGAAGGTTAACCTTTAAAATGAACAATATTTGCATATTCATAGATTCTGGATTTTTCAATGAGGGAGAAGGAGAAGATTTTAAAAAATTGTAACAAGGAATTTGAACTTTTGTGTCAGTGTCAGGCATAAATTGTGATCCAGAGAAATGTATTTTATACGTCTCAAAACATGTCTGGAGGGGAACTTTAGATGAATCCTAACAGAGACAGCTGGTCCCTTAAGATGGGTAGTGTGTGTTCAAACCCAGGCCGTCAGGAAGGCCACTAAACTAAAAGGCAACCAATACCACTTTTTACAAATTAGGAAAACAACCTTTACATGATCATGGAAAATTGTGGTCATAAAATGTCAAAAGTGACTAGTAGGATGAGACTGAAAGTAAAGCTAAGCCACAAGTGTTGAATCCAAATGCTAAGACACCCATGCACAAAACCAAACTGCACATCTGTACATGAATCAATGTCACATATCATTGGTTCTGAACACAGCAATTCAATGTACTGCTAATGCAGGAAAATTGTTTATGAATACAGTTTTATTTTAAGTTCAATGGTATTAATAAAATGTGCTAACGTGATGCAAAGATACAAAAGAGATTAGATACTGATGTGATGTTGATTTTAGGCTCGGTTCAGGGCCTAATAGATTGTGTCTTTTTTTTGTATCTTTGTCGAATCACGTACAAGTAAAACTCATATTAAACTATTTCAAAAGCAAAATGTTCATAGTTGAGGTTTAAACTCAAACTAAAAAATATGACAGTGGTGCAGGGAGATACAGTGGTTGGCTGCCACTCTCCAGTGACTGAGTCATTTCTCAGGCCATGTGACTTCTGTTTTCAATTTGTGGTTGGTTTGTGAAAAGACAGCAAAAGGCTCAAATGGGAAACAGTGTGTCATTTTAATGTGTGATTCAGACCATAAAGAAAAACATTAATGCTTTTAAGTTTTGTTTGTGGACAATGAAATGTTTCAGCGTTTATAAAGCTAATACCTTATATTAAGGGGGAAACGCAAACAAAAAATGGCCAATGTTTCTTGGGTGATGACCAATTTCTCTATTTATTAGTGCAACGTTTCTCTTCACTTCAGTTCCTGACAATGAATACAGAGCAGAGTATTGCATAATATATAATATGACATATAAACAACAACAACAACAACAACAACAACATAAATAATATATATTATTATTATTATTATTATTATTATTTATAATAAATGTAGTATAATATATACTAAAATATTATGATTACTATATGTGCTTGACAATCAAGTCCAAAGGAGTAGTCAGTAGTCAGTAATCAGTCTCCAGTAATATTTATATGTGTGTGTGTTATGTGTGTGTGTGTGTGTGTGTGTGTGTGTGTGTGTGTGTGTGTGTGTGTGTGTGTGTGTGTGTGTGTGTGTGTGTGTGTGTGTGAGAATAGCATGCAAATTTGTAGTGAAAGAGAAAATACTGTGAATGAGTAACCTTGTCCCTGATTGGTCAACAGCAGGTTCTGACTTTTAATTTCCTCTAAGGAAAATGTGCTCTGTGCGCCACTGTTGGTTAAATGTCTTATCACGAATGTCATTATAACACATACGTTTTTGCACTAGGGAAGCATATTGGTAGTGCTGATCTAAAATTATTACAATGATGTCAGATCTTGCAACTTGACATTATTGAAAGACAATTAAATTATTGCGTGACTTGTATGGATCTAAGGATTAACACACATCAACACTTAAATACAGTGAACACAGTTTAATTTAGATTGCATTAACTTGATGCTGCTTGCTTAAGAGCCCACTTCCTGATTACAAGAATCTATACTCTCAGACGTGGAAATAACCCAATACCATGTGTTTTGCTGGTCTAGGAGGAAATCCATATTTAGATCTTGATACTAAAAATGTGAGCTCATTGTCGGAAACTCAGGACGTTCCTTTTTGTTTCCAGTTCAAACTTATTTCCACAGAAATATACCATGACTTAAAAAAAGAAAGCAACTGTCAACACCTAACTCTATTCAGAATAAACACAAAAAATATTCTAAGGTTTGACGTGATCTATCTGTTCTGGTCTTTACTTTTTAATCTGTATATCAGCTAGAGATTCATATCATCCTGGCTGAGCTTCATCCACTGTGTAACTGCGGGCTTAAGTAAACGGCTCTACCAGCTCAGTGTCTAACTGTCTAAACTCAAAAAATGGATCTGCTTAGTTGCATGTATTATTTTCATATACTGCATGAAATAGCTGACTGTGTTTCATCCAGATTCATATCAGCTCACCACCCAGTGTGTGAGTCTCGCTCCCGGAGAGTTTCTCTACTCCTCTCCTTCCTCTTTTATCCCTTATTTTTTGTGTGTATGTAAACAGAAGTAAAGCATTTTGGGCTTCAAGGCAGAGCATGATGATCAAACACCATGCACGATCAATGACTTTGAAGAGATCTAACATCCCTTATAAATGTATTTCACACAGAAGGAACGACAGAAATGAAGTAATTCACTTCTGGAGCCAATGGCCACATGTTTTCTCTCTTCGGACTGAGAGAAAAAAAAAAAAAAAGCAAAGTTGGGGTAAGGAAAGACGCAATCTTTTTCCTTGCAAAGTGAAGTGCTAGCTCCTCGTGAGTTTTTGATTACATGGCCGAGTGACTGTAGGCCTGTAAGCTCGAGAACAGGGAGGAGTTGTAGACACGAGTTGTAGACACGAAACGTACACTAGTTTCACTAGTGTACGTTTCGTGTCTCAGATGTACAATCTTCTCATCAAGTCTGATTTCAAAAGTTCTAAAAGAAGTCAAATAGACAGAAAACAGTTACCTGGAAGCCTCAATGTGTGTTAACATCAGCATTTCCTCACTTTTCTGTCTGTTGATATGGAGTTTAATTATGAATTTGATAACAGCCATTTATTAAGCATGACTCTGAAATCATAATATGTCAAAACACAATATTTGAGTGAAAGAAAGGCTTCGTCAAAAGCTGAACTTCACCCTGTCTTTTCATAAGTCAGAGGCATTTCACACTTGAGCAGAAGCAAGTCAAGATTAGATGAGAGAAGACTTCCTGTTCTTGGTGGCGTAGCTGAAATGAGACTTCCTGTCACAAAACGTTAAGGTAAAGGCAGGCTCTTTTGGTGTGACATCACTCCCACTTGCTTGACTTGAAACCAGAGGCGAGGTTTAGGGTTTGGGGAACAAGTCCAGGAAGCTGCGTCCACTGATAACACAGAAAAACGTATGTAGTTTAAAATAACGTATTTTTTTTAAAAACTTATTTTCTCTTAGAATACATTTTAAAAAGCGGAAACACGGCTTCAGTTTTCTGGTGAATATCTGCCTATTGGTCCCCTCTAGGACTGTACTGTATGGTGTGTAGCCGTACACACCCTAACTCCTGGATATGGCAGGTTTCTGTGGTCTCAAGATCCTGCTGCTCTGGGCCGGGATCATCAGTTTAGCCCACTGTAAGTAATTATCTTCATCTACTTCTTGAAGGAAAGGAAAAATAATTGGTGTTTTAATATGTTGCGTCCTTGTGTCTGTCATCTGAAAGTCTTCAAAAGAATAAAAAATCCAAAACGAGTGATATCCAGCTGTAGATGATGAGGTTTCTTTTTCTAAACGCCTAATTTAGTTGTTTTGTAGCATAGTGTTGATTGTGTTTATGGGAAAGGGTTAAACACTTTCCATGCCTCAGATAGAGAGATGAATCTGTCTGCGCAAATGCTCGTCAATCTGCTCTTTTTTTTGAAAACTTGAAAATATCACCGCACAAAATAAAATCATTTTAAGTATAAACTGAGAGCAGAAATGACAAGCTAGAGTTTATCATGTCTTTGAGTTGCGCCTCCGTTTGTGCTACTTCACGGTTCTCTAACGTTCCCACCCCAAGAACACAAGACATTACAACACATAGTTGTGATGTGAGAAGCTGATAAGTGACAGGTTTGTGAGCCCCTTTGGCAAAAGAATAAACAGTTATGTTAAATCAAAGAGTGCTGTTAATAAGAAGACTCTCTTCAAAACGTGTTCTTTCATTTGCCACAAAGCTATGGGAATTTTTGCAATCATGTTTCTGTTCTGCTTTGACATCGTGTGTGTGTGAGCGTGTGAGCGTGTGCGTGTGATAGTGCAAGTGTGCATATGTGCCAATATGTCTTTGTGTGTGTGTGTGTGTGTGTGTGTGTGTGTGTGTGTGTGTGTGTGTGTGTGTGTGTGTGTGTGTGTGTGTGTGTGTGTGTGTTGTGTGAGTGTTGGGGGGGGGTAGTCAGAGATGAGAGGACTTTTTTTTTCTGGGTGTGTCCCTGCAAGCCTTTCACTTCAACCCTAGGCTGTAGGTGTTGTATATGATACATGTCTGAGTGTGTGTGTGTGTGTGCGTGTGTGCATGCATATGGGTGTGTGTGTGTGTGTGTGCATGCATATGTGCGTGTGTTAAGTCAGACCCACCTTGCTGCCTCTTGCATCACTCAGAGTTCTGCTACTTTTCAACACTTCAAATAATTTCCTCTATATTCAGCGGAGATGTCTGTATACATGAGCTACATGAACCCTTCATTCTATATTTCACTCTGCTGTCTATAATGTCAGTCAGGGTCAGCATTCGTTGTCTGTGTCTGACATACAGTGTTTCTTAGCTATAGTGTGCGAGGTGAGTTATCATGGTACACCGCATCAACAGACATTTATATTTATACATGCCTTCTATTTCCATTGATCGAGCATCTTTTTTCATAATTAAAACACTGTACAGTGAAGTATCAATACTTTATTATAGCAATGAGACTATGTTTTCATAATTTTGTTTCAATTTAGTTATCTTAACATGAATACGTAAAACCATTGGTTGATATTCACTAAGTACAGTTATCCAAGTACTGTACATCAGTACTATTCTGATGTGTTTTACTTTACGGTACTTTATATGTATACAACACTACATTTCAGAGGGAAAATATGCATTTTCTATTGTTTCTTTGCAGATTAAGAATATGAGAATATGCAATCATCACAATGCATTGATATACAGTAAACTTAAACACCCAACAGTATAAAAAAAACACCTAGAATCAGCTCCAACAGTGTGATATACTGCATAACAGTATATCTCTTAAAGAGGTAATTTTGCCATATATTAATGGAATTTTATATTTTAGGTTTGAAAGAGAAAATACATCTACAGTTTTGAATGTAAGGCATTTCATTTAAAAAATATTTTTACAAAGTGGTAGTGGTACTTTATGCAATGTGGCATGTCTTGTAAAACGAGACATGCCACAGTGTGAAAATACTCTATTACAAGTCCTACATTCTAAAACCTACTTAAGTAAAAGTATAGAAGTATTATCAGGTAAATCTACTTAAAAGTATATATATCATTTCATGCTGCTCTGCAGAAAACTTCCCCAGACGGAAGAAAATGATCAAACAGTAAATACTTCTGCATGCAATAGTAGTTGTATCACAAGTATGCATATTATGGTGTTTTACCGTGACATTTGATAGA